>NW_018220131.1:117962-132829 GCF_001263595.1 Phalaenopsis equestris
TAGGCTTACTAGCAGGCTTACTAGCATTGGAAAACAAGATGACATCATCTGCATAAGCGAGATGGCTAATAACAATTTTTTTTTGGGTCACGGGGCGGAATCAGCGAGCGTATGATATACTATTTTTTTATGCAACCTATTTATGAGTCTCGAGAGGTAATCAAAAGCAATAATAAAGATGGTAGGGGAGAGGGGGTCTCTTTGCTTAATTCCTCTAGCAGCAGAGAAGAAACCAAAAGATTTACCATTAATAAGAATGTTTTAGTGGTTATTGGCTAACCATATCTTAATAAGTAAGCAAAAATCCTCTTTAAAGCTCTTATCTTTAAGGATATTTAGAATAAAGTCTCAATTTATGCTGTCAAAGGCTTTTCTTATGTCAAGTTTAAAAACCATGTTCCCACATCTGCCTTTTTTGTTAAGATCTTCAATCAATTCCTGAGTGAGCATGATATCATCTGTAGTATCTCTACCTTTTGTCAAAGCTGATTGTTGAGGAGATATAATTTTCCCAAGAAAAGTTTCAAGCCTTGTGACAATAATTTTACTCAATACCTTAGAGATAACGGTAGTGAGTGAAATAGGATGGAAATTATCCCAAGTAATTTTGTCATGCCCTTTAGGAATGAGAACAATAGAAGTAGAGCTGAAGTAATTACCAGGGTCTTCTCCCAGAAAGAAACTTTTAATAACATTAACCACTTCTTGTTTAATGATATCCCAACACTTAACATAAAAAGCAGAAGAGTATCTATCAGGACCAAGAGACTTATTGGAGTTTATGGATTTGAAAGCAGAGAGAATTTCTGCTTCATCAGGAACATGTGCAAGAGATAAACTATTAATATAATCAAACTCATCCTCAAAAACCAAAGCATCAACAGTAGTGATAATAGAATTCTGCTGAAGTAGCTATGCAAAATGAAGCACAACACTCTCACCAATCTCATCAAGATTTGTTAAAGTTTTTCCTTCAGTGTTTTTAATTGTCAGGATGCAATTAATATTCCACCTATGTTTTAGGGTGGCATGGAAATAGTTGGTATTTCTATCGCCCGTAGTGAAATGGAGATCATTAGCTTTTCGTTGCAAAAGACCTTCCTCAATGTTAATGGCCTCCAGTAATTTCAAATGTGCTTGAGTAGTGAGGTTAAACATCTCAAGTGAGGAGGAAGCCTGAGATTCCAAAAGATCAACCTCTTCTTGAGCTTCCAAGACTTTAGAGTGCACATTACCAAAAATCTGGTGGTTCCATTTCTGAAGATGTGCATCTAATTTTTATGGAGTTGCCAGAGAAAATACCAATGTGAGTCAGCTCCATCATAGGACCAAACCTGTTCAACAGTGCTAAGGAAACTTTCATGAGAACCCCAAATGTTAAGAAATTTAAATTTGGAGAAATTAGGTTTATCAATAAAAGCAAGAGTAAGAAGAATAGGATTATGATCTAAAGAAGCATAGCTAAGGTGTTGGACTTTAGAGATGGTTAAATAACTAAAAAAAGCTGATAAACATATATATATATATATATATATATTTTGGGATGCTTAACACTCAAGGTGCTATATTTTAAAATTTTTAATTTAACTTGACCTGTGGTGGTAGAGCCTAACTTTGGATAACTGTATTTGTGTTTTTAAATATATAAAAAACTTAAGTAAAAGTTTTCAATAATGAAAGTTAATTCTAGAGTTAAGATGTTTGGTACGAAAGGATATGACTATGTTTTTTCTATTTAAAGTAAAAGAAATTGTATTTTTGAAGTATTAAGAATGTTAAAGTTTCATGTAAGAAGAGAATTATGAAACTTTATAAAAAATTTTCAAAGCTAATATGAATTTATAAAGTGAAGGAATGTGAAAAGTTTTTAACTTTAAGAAGAGGAGAGTGTAGTTCAAAATCATTAAAGGCTATCCAAATATAGTAATCCTCACATGAAAAAATAAAGAAAGGACTGAAAGTGATCCTAAAAGAAAAGAAAAAAAAAGCTAAAAGGAAAAGATAAGAAAAAAAAAAGAAAAAAAAAGAAAAGAAAACTATGTGAGGAGAAGCTTGAGGAGATGCCTAATCAAAAATTGGTTTCACTTAAATCAACTTAAGGGAGAAGGCTTAACTACATTCTCTTAACTTGTATTTAAGTATTAGTATGTTTACTAATAAAGTTTTTATGAAGTTCCTTTTCATATGGATATTCTAAGTGGGTTTAATATGACACTTTGCAATTTGTTTTGAAAAGAATAGAAATTTAGAAATCTTAGACTTGACTGTTAAATATTCTTATACCTCTAGTAATAACTTGAGTTATTTTTAAATTTTCCTTAAGTTATTTTATGATATTTAGTAGACCAAAATATGGAAATCTAGAAGTTAAATTTATTATTATAAGTCATATATTTATATATTAAATGATTTACTTGTAGACAACATGTAGATTTGGGGGATTTTGGTGCACCAAAAATATATACTTTTTTAGACCTATATTTTATATTCATTTTTTGTGATTCTATAGTTTAAAGGAAGGTATTTTTCATGTTTTACTGTAGGTTGATAATTTTTACACTTGAAGCAAAAAGGAAGCTAAAATGATGAAATTTGGAGTCAAAATGGCAATTTGGAAGAAAAACTCAACGCGGACAGCGCTAGCAGGGACGCCAATGGCGCCAAGAAGAAGGAGGAGTCTGAAATAGCAAGGGCACTGACAGTGCCACACTGGGCGCTGATGGAGCCCGTCGGCATTATTTTGGTTTGGGGAGTTGCCTGTAAGAAGTTGTCGGTCACTTGAATCAAAATCTTGTCTCTCGCTTCGGAAGGACATTTTAATGTTTAGAAAAATATTAAATTAAACTAGCCTCATATTTTTCATAGTTTATATGAAAGAGGGCTATAACCCAAATCCTATGTCTATCCCAAAGGATAAACACAAGACTTGAGGATGAGGCTCAATCAAATAAACTAAGAAATGTATGACGTTTGTTTGGTCTGCAAAACCATTTTATTTGCCAAAACTTGGTCTGCAAAACCATTTTATTTGCCGATAATTTCATCTATTTAATATGAAGAACTAATAGGGTTTATATTAAGCTGGGTTCGGACAAGCTTCCTATAAGAGAAAGCCTCTATAGTTAATTACATCGTAAATGATCAAAGTCATCTAAGAAAACTCTGAATAAAAATCATGAAATTTTATCTTCAAGGATTTTAAAAGGATAGGACTGTTCAATTTTATCAGACAAAGAGGTGTGAAATAGCATTGGCTCAAATTTGGAGCATTTTGGTTTTGGAATCCAAAGGAGGAAGAGCTAGGGGATGTCATGGATCTAGAGGAGAACCTCGGTGGCTTCCCAGTCTATCATATTGTTTGGCTTCAGTTTTGAGGAGAAATATATAGGTGTTTCATCCTGTCAATTTATTTGTTAGGGCTCACATTCATGTGAGACAATCACACAAATGGCCAAAAAGATTTGAGGGTTTAGGTCATGACAAACGACAACCTCAGAATCCTAAGATGAGTTAGGGCTTATATTGTACAACATGGTTATACAAAGGCCTAAAGATGAGGTGAGGATTTATGTTGCTTAAGTAAACAACCTTAAAATCCTATGGCTTGGTTGTTTAATTTAAAGGAAGGAAGTTGGTTTAGCTGATGTAGATGTGTTTTGTTGTTGAAGATGGCTGCGCTGCCCACAATGATAGCTCCAAGCTCCTTTCCATGGTGAGATTTTGTTTTCTAAGGTGTCAAGTCATGATGTCAAATCAAATGGCCCTATAATTATGGTCTTTAAAATATTATGGGGCATATGTGTGTTAAAGTTGGTTAGAGCGACACTGGTTAGAATCCCATGGTTCCTTCATTCCGGCACCACTATTTTCTATTGGATTCACTTAGTGCAAATGAATTTACTAAACTCAAATTAATGGGTTATTAATGGGTTCCATGGGTTCCATAATTTTATTTAGACCATGGGAAGCCTCGTTAGCAACCGTAGGTTACCTTCTCCGAGGG
Source organism: Phalaenopsis equestris (assembly GCF_001263595.1). Lineage (NCBI taxonomy): Eukaryota > Viridiplantae > Streptophyta > Magnoliopsida > Asparagales > Orchidaceae > Phalaenopsis > Phalaenopsis equestris. The sequence continues at coordinate 121,966 of NW_018220131.1, forward strand.
ATTACCGATCATTCGATAGAGACATCTTAGTTTAGTTGCAATAGTAGTTTTGTGTGATGTTTGTGATTAAATTTTTAGTTATTTTATATTTTTAATGTTGTGACGATGAATTTTATCATGGTTGATTTTAACTTTAGTTTTCGTTTTGGTTTTGTGACTTTCCTAATAGTTTTAGTTTTCATGCAAGGTGACATCGTTGATTAGCATCCAAATTTTGCAAGTATAAAAAGTATAAGAAATACAACACTGTAAACTATAAAAAGCGTACCTAGTGAGTCTTCTCGTTCTACCACTTGAAACTTAAAATGCATATTAGGGCATTTTATATGAAGCAGGAAAATAAAGTTTCAGTGGCCTCCCAAACCCTAGGTCACATCTTGGTGGGCCCCTATTAGTTTAATTAAGGATGCTTTACTTAAGAAAAGCACAATAAGTTTAATAGACCTCTGAGGTATTCAAAAAGATAGGAGACAGAAGCAGGTCCACGATTCTCTCTCACTACCTGGTGAAAGGCCTCAAGCTCATTTAAACTTATTGTGTTTCTTAAAAATTCACCCTATGAACACCCTAATGCTCATTGAACATTGATGTCCTAATTATCCTTAAGAGTAGGGTAATTATCATTTGTAATTTAATTTTAAAGATTATGTGAATGAAGACCCTTAAAGGGGGCAAGCTAGTGTTGTTGGAACACTTAGCCAAATTTTGGTCCTAATTGGGCTTGTGGTGTTTTAAAGGTCTTAAATTTTAGCTATGTTTGCTTTTCTAATCCTTATTTAATCAATCTTGATTTAACTTAGATCACTACTAAGCCCTTATGACCTAGGTGAGTGTCTTAATTAATTTTGAAAAGGTTAAGTTTTATGTGATCATGATTCGTTATTTGAATTTCATTTGAAATCAAATAGGGGTATTAAATTGATTAATTATTGATTTGAAAAGTCATACGCCTAAATCTAGGTTGATTTAACTTTAATGAACTTCCAAATTTTAAAAATTTTTAGAAATTTATTGATGTATCCTTTTAATTATGAAAGTGAGGTTGGTTTTAGAAATTAAGAAATGCATGACAGAATCTAGAGAATCCCAAATTTTTAGAAATTTATTAATTTTTAATCCCCTTTTCAATTTCAATCATCCAAACATGCTGATTAAGATCAGAGGTTGCCCATTTCCTTCCTTGAATTAACCCTAAATGTTAATTAAGGCCAAATTCCTAAAATTACATTTTTGCCCTAAGGCTCTAAATCTTCATAATTTGTCAAATTCAAATCAAATGACTTTGAAATTTTTATCCTACCCCATGCATGGGTCAATTAAGACATCAGAGGAGAAAATGTGATTTTTTCAAAATTTAATTTAATTTATAAAATGTTTTTCATGCAAAAATAGGATTTTTTAAAGAAAAATTTCTAACTTGACCAAGTTGAAGCCTAATATCTTAAAATTTTTACTAATAGTAGATCTAGACCAGTGAGCCATATGGACAAAATTTCATGATTTTTTGAATTTTATTTGAATTATTAGAATTATTTTAATTTCTAGGGAATTTATTAAATATAAAATATTTTAAATTTGGAAAATTAAGTTTTACATTTTTGAAAAATTTCCTTGAAGTTCTAGAACCTAGAGAAGCACATTTTATATTTTTCTCATTTGTTTTTTATTTATTGGAATTATTTTAGTGCAAATCAATTTATTAGCCTTTAAAAATTATTTTAAGCTTCAAAATTCAATATCTTTATTTAAAAAATTAGGAAAAATATTCTAGTTGCTTCTAAAAGCTTGGAAAATATTTTTGTGATTTTTATGAATTTTTAATTATTTTAGATATTTAAAAATAGGCTAAAAATGAAGTTTTTCTTTTAAATACCATTTTATTTTTATAAAATTTCCATTTTATTTTTATAAAATATAAAATTTCCCTAATCACAGAGAACTATAAAAACAAGTTTTCATAATTTTTTGAGTTATATTTTAATTTTTAAACAATCATTTTAGTGTCAAAAATGATATTTGAATTGAAAAGTCAATATAGGCCATCAAATCGACTCAAAATGCTTTAAAATATTTATGGGAAGTTCTATAGATCTTAAACAATAGTGGAGATTTAAAATCAAGTCATTTTATGTTTGTTTTTTCCAAAATTTATCACCTTACTGTTTTAAGGTTTAGGCAAATTAGGTTTATTTTGAATGGCTTGGCTCATGAGAATTTTTTTAAAGGTTCTTTAGTCGTCATAAACTTTTAAAATTTTCTTAGATTTTTCTAAGCAAATTGTTAAATATTATGATTAATTTAAGCAAAAAATGTACATAAACATAAAAAATATGGGTCTTTATTTAGAGGTCTTCTCTGGCTTTGGAAAAATCAGGGAATGTTCCCTTGATAGAGGCTACAACATGCCAAAAATTCAAGCTATGGTGAAATGCCTATATGCATGGAGAATCAAAAGACTCAAAATAGTGTTTAATTAATTAAAAATAAAATATGCATCAAATGAGCTTCAAATTATTTTCGCAATGTTCTCCTCCGTTTATTAAGCAATAAGGTATTTTTATTTTATTTTTGTGATTTTTCTACGTCAAGGTTTGGATTTTTGAAGTTAAGGGACATTTTCTAAATTATTTTAATTCCCTATTTATATATTTAAACGCGCGACACCACATCATCCTAGGCAGCTCTGAAGATCCAATCTACGCACTCCCGTTCGACGCTGTCATCCACTTCAGTGCAGACTCAGCCCGCAGTTTATGTCCCGAAGCACTGTCTGACTTCATCTTGACCATCCATCTGATACATGCTTGATCGAACGGTGCTTCGTCATCGTCCTTGATAGCCTAGCCCGAGAACCGTCCATCTTCCAAGCTTGATATCTCCCTCATTTCTCAACTAAATTAAATAAAATCTTTTTTAAAATGCTCGTCTAGATGAGAGGAACATATCCATGTGGTTAAGATGCCATGAAATCAACTTAAAGTAAATGGAGAATCTAAATAGGCTCGAGATGAGGAGGAGTTCAATACCTTTGATCTGAGAAGGGAAGCTTCAATCAGAGATTCTTAGCACGTTCGTTAAAGACCATAGAGTCTAGGGATTGAGCCTCTTGCTGTGGTGTAAGGTCTAGGTATGAATTTGACCAAGCTCGATTTCATGTGTTGATCAAAGTCTATGATAGGGGCTTTATCTTCTTTCAGTGTTGTGAAGGTATGGGTACAAGTAATTAAAATTTGGGTGACTGTGGGAGTGTAATGAGCTCTGTCCTCATTTTAGGCAGAAATTTGAACTCAAAATTGGGCTTCCACGGTGGGAATTAGTGGGGGAAGATGGTTGGATTGCACTTAGGAGGTCTCAAAGAAGGTCTAAAAGTTATTTGGGAAGCTCTCTTTGAGAAAATTTTAGCACATCTTCCATGGTCGTGGAGGTGATCTTTTTATTAAAATGGCTAATGGGTGGTTCTGTGGGTTAATTGAGGGGTGCAAAGTGCTGCCTATGTGGAGGGCATAGAGGCTCTAACATTTGATTTGGATGAGGTGGCTTCAAGGTTTGATTTGGGTGATGCTCAAGAGGAGGTGGCCCTCGATTTTGGCTTCTTCGGTGATTTGGCTGGCTGACCATGGCAAGGGGAGGTAGCTAGGAGCTCAAGGAACCCAGAGGAATATGTCACTACAATTTAATAGGCTTGGGTATAGTTTTGGCTAAAAGAATCTTAAGCTTAAGCAATTATGGCATAAAATCCCTTGATTTAGGTGAACATTGGTCCACGGCTTAGCTTAGGTGGTTAGGTGAGTTTTATCTCAGTCTTAGGGCTTAACTAATGGTTGTGGAGTCATTAATTTGATAGCTATTGGGTGGTTAGGCTACATTTAGTGCATGGGTCCAAGTGGGTGCAAATGACAAAAACTTGGGTTTGGGCTAGGCTAGCCATGTATTTGAGCCAAATTAATTAATGTACATGATGTAGATGATTGTAATAAAAATTTTTGGTGAAGCATTGAATGGAGTTTGAGTTCAATTGGAGGGTCAATTTGAATAAATTTGAAAATTGGTCATTTTGGGCATGTTAGGCTAGACTTGGGTCTAGATTGGGCTAACCTTGGGCTAAGTCCCACTTGATAGTTGAAAATGGTTAACAGGAACCTCATGAAAAGTTTTCAAGAAAAATTGGGTGCCAATTTTGGGATTAAGGCAATCAATTTGGTGAAATTTAAGGACATAACAAATTTGGGGCAATTTGGGGATTTTGGACTTATGTTGAAATTAAATGAAACTGAAACTTCACCAAGGCCAATTGATGGTCAATTTTTCTATGTAGTAATTTTATAAATATTTTTCAGCATAAACCATGGCCAATTGAGGGTGTTATGGATTCAATTTTGTGAGATTAGGTCATGTGTCCAAAATTGGGGGTTTGATCTAAATCAAAATTGTCTCAAAGCATGGGCCAATTAAGCTTGGATTATGTTTATATTGGTCACATTGAAAGTGAATTGAGTTTTGGATTAAATTTTGGGAAGATTGGGATCAAATTGATGGACATTTGAGTTGAATTTGGGAAAATTTGGGCCTTTAAAGGCAAATTTGGAGGTCTTGGTCAAAGACAGTCAAATTGGCCAAATTGGGTCATGTGGTAGCTGAGAAAAGTTAAATTGGGAATATTTGGAATATTTATTGAATTTTTTTGTTTTTTTAGAATTTTTAAAAGTTTGGGCCCGTGAGGGGCATTTTGGTAATTTGGAAATTTTTGGTGATTTTGGGTGATTTTGGGTCTTTTCAAAAGGTATGAAATGATTTTTGAACAAATTTTTGCATTTTGGATAAATTTGGGATTTTTGACCAAATTTAGGGTTTCAAGGGTATTTAGGTAATTTGGGGGAGTTTAGGTGCAAAAGGCCAGGCAGAGTATCTTGGGTAAAATTGGGGAACTAACCACCAAAAGTAAGCCATGGACCAATGGAAACCCCATTTTGGTCCACTATGTATTGGTCTTAGCTAAACCCTAGACTAGCGCTAGTAGGTTTAGGGGACCATCTACATGAGTTTCCCAAAGGCTGAAGGGACCAAAATCAGGAAATTATGGGTTTAGAGTAGGGAGTGATTGTGAGTGATGTGAGTGCCTTAGCTCTAGACCAATGTCAATGGTCAACCCTAAGGTAAAATAGCCCTATAGGAACTCTCCTTGAGCTCCCCCATAATGACCTCACCTATGAAGTGCTAGAGGTTAGGACCAATATGTGGAACTTCAAGTTGAGTAAAGAAGAGTTTAGAATTTCTAATGGTGAGGGTGCCTTTTTCTAGTTCTCCAAGAATAGTCAATAAGGAAGTCCTATGGCTAGACCCTAGACGACTAAAGAGAAAGACTAGACCTCAACAAAAAATGAGGTCAACAAATGGACCTGCAATAGGTGTGTTGTGCTGGGCAAATACATCGCGCGTATTGGTGTTGACCGATGAGATCAACAAAACTAATACAGACTCCCAAGTCAACAGACCTAGAAGAAATGTGTAGAGTTGTGTCTGCTATTTTCTTCCGCTGGGGAATATAACAGGTGAATATTTGATCAAAGTCAATAAGTAGGGACTCTCGCTGGGGATTGGAGAGTGGATTTTAATGATGTCAGATTTCAAGTGTTTTTAGAGGATGGGAATCATCATGTAAGTGTTGATCCCAAGCTGGGAATTTGAGATCTAGGTATCAATTTCCGAAGACAGTCGGAAGATTGGGACGGACCTTGAAAAATAAGAATCATAATTTTGGCATTGATTCTAAAGTGAGGATTCAAAATTTAGGTAACATTTTCAAGAGATAGAGTCGGCAGTTATGGACCGACCATAAAAGAAGTAAATCAGAAGTTAGGGATTGATTTCAAAGTAATCATATGAAATTTAAGTATTATCTCAAAAGAGAGTGCCAGAAGGTAAGGACTGACTTCAAAAGAAGTGAATCAGAAGTTAAGGACTGATTTAAAATGAGAATTAATAGGTCAGGGTCAATCACAAGAGAGAGCGCCGAAAGGTGAGGACCGTCCTCGAAAGGTAGTAAAAAAAAAGGTAGTGACTGATTTAAAATGAGAATTGACAGGTAAGGGGAAATCTCAAGAGAGAACATGAAAAGGTAAAGACCATCCTTGAAAGGTAGTGAATCAAAAGGTAGTGACTGATTCAAAATGAGAATTGACAAGTAAGGGTCAATCTCATAAGAGAGCGCCAGAAGGTGAGGACCGACCTCGAAAGGGGTGAATCAGAAGGCAGTGACTGATTTGAAATGAGAATTGACAGGTAAGGGTCAATCTCAAAAGAGAGCATCGAAAGGTATGAACCATCCTTGAAAGCTAGTGAATTAGAAGGTAGTGACTGATTCGATATGAGAATTAACAGGTAAGGATCAATCTCAAGGGAGAGTGTAGAAAGGTGAGGACCAACCTTAAATGGGTTGAATTAGAAGGTACTGACTGATTTGAAAATGAAAATTGACAGGTATGGGTCATTCTTAAAAAGAGCGTTGGAAGGTAAGGACCGACCACGAAAGGGGTGAATCAGAAAGGCTGTGAATGATTCGAAGTGGGAATTGACAGGTAAGGGTCAGTCCCAAAAAGAGAGAGCGTCGGAAAGTAAGGACCGACCTCGAATGGTAGTCAACGAGAACGTAGTGACTGATTCGAAATGAGAATTGAAAGGTAAGGGTCAATCTCAAAAAGAGAGCATCGGAAGGTAAGGACCGACCTTGAAAGGGGTGAATCAGAAGGTAGTGACCGATTCAAAGATGAGAATTTACTGGTAAGGGTCAATCTCAAAAAGAGAGAGTGTCGGAAGGTAAGGACCGACCTCAAATGGTAGTGAATCAAAAAGTAGTGACTGATTCTAAGATGAGAATTGACAGGAACGGGTCAATCTCAAGAGAGAGAGCGTCGGAAGGTAAGGACCGACCTCAAAAGGTAGTGAACCAGAAAGTGAATCAGAAGGTAGTGACTGAGAAGGTAGTGACTGATTCAAAATGGGAATTGACAGGTAAGGGTCAATCTCAAAAGGGGTGTCAAAAGTTAAGGACTGATCTCGAAAGGGTAGAATCAGAAGGTTGTGACTTATTCAAAATGAGAATTGATATTTCTAAATAGTTTGTGGTGTTGAATTTAAAGATATGTGGCATGTGAAGAGGTTGTCATTTCTTTTTATTTGAGGAAGATAAGCAAACTTTTTTGGGGTTTTGTACAGAATGTGCAACTCCGCGGTGACACAAAAAGTTAATGCATGCAAGAATAGTCGTGTTGCGTGAGCAAAGAGTAAGAAACTCCGAAATCGAGGGAATCCACTGAACAATTTTTTTTTCTTCTCTTTTTGATTTTATCACATTTAATTTTCAAAAATATGTTTTTCAAATTTTAATTTTATTTGGTTGATTTTTCAAAAGAGACTTTTTTTTAAATTTATCATGTATTATATTCTTTTCATCATTTTTTATTTGAAACTTACTTTTTTTATCATTAAATGTTTGTTGTTTTGTTCTTCGTTCATTGTAGTTGTGAACCAATGCATGGTTCAATGGCTTTTAACCATCACACCGAGAAGGCAATTGAACAATCATATACATTTTCTGAAAGGAATTTCTTGTATCTGCTTCAATAAAATGTTGTTGATGAAAAGTAGGCCAATGCCTAAAAAAGACTAAAATATGCAAACTGCATGAAGGTATATCTGGAATGTGTCATGTCGAGTACATATCATGGACTGATCATGTCTGATAAGTATCATATCTGTAATGTATTAGGGAAGAAAGAGAAACCATATGAATATCTGTCCCTTTGCATAGTGAGCTCGTGATTAGGCTAACCTTCTGAGCCACGTTCTAGGACAAGAGTTCCCTTCACGTGCGCCTAGAGGTGCAACCTTCTCATAGCTCATACGATAGCAGTTTGTTAAGTTCAGGATCTTGCTAAAATCTAAATGGTACTATGTTGTTGTCCATATCTCAAAAAGTCACAGAAACCCTACGGCGTTTTACTCCGAGAAAGTAGTGCTTGGAAAAGTCTGCACCGTTGCCTTTAGATCAAGCACTGAAACTACTGGCAAGGGAATCTCTGTAGATCTTGGGAACTCACTGGGATTGATGGCATCAAATTCCTTTCCAAAGAGAAAATTGCTTTCACTCATGAAAGAGACTGTGCAGAAGGGTCTTACAAAATCATGATGATCAATGTGAGGAGGTATGCAATCTCCCTCGTCATATATGTTGATGATGCAGCTGTTTGGAATGCAGTCAACTGGCAGTATATTGCATCAGACCATTCGTTTAATCATCCATTTAATCATCGGAGGAAACAGATCCACTTGATCGTACCTGAGAATACCGGGAGTATTTTTTTGCCTCTCTTTTGTGATATTATAGTAGCATCCACATTGTTTTGTAATCCTTCCCTTTCCTCTCATCCATTTCCTTGGCTCAGAGTAGGTTCTTTCCATGAGCAAGCGTGCCCCACATCTTCTTCTCCCATGAGATATTTATAGGTAGAGAAGAGAGAATGGCTCACCAGCGGTGAGCATCGGGACGGGGAGGAGAAACACCCATGAGTAAAAATCCCTACGAAATTCAAGATAGGATGGTTATCAAACTCATTTAGGCGAGAAAGTTAATTGCGATAGGCTACCGGCGAGGCTACGGGTGAGGCCACCGGTGATGAAGGCTCGGAAAGGGAAGGGATGATGACAAATAGAAAAGAGGCTGCATGGCTCGGCTAGGGCAAAGAACAGAGGCGTGAGGGAGTGAGATTTTAGTTTTTAAAAGATTATCTTTTATATAAAAAAAGCTTTATCAAATATAATTTTATTTTATTGAAGAAAATATTAATAAAATTTTAAATTTTTGTGTGATCCACTCGCGCTCAGAGTCCTGACAAAATGGGTGTCCTCCCTAGCTAAAATTCTAAACCTCCCTAGCTAAAATTGACGTCCCGTAACCAATAGCGCAGTCCATTTCATCATCCGGAGTCATCCAGACAAATTCCTCGTCGATCGCGTCAAATTAACTTTGATTCGCACGTGGCACGATAAATGAAATTATTTTGACCTGATCGGAACCGTTTAACGAGTATATTATTGACCGATCCTCACATAAGTGACGATAAAAGTCAAACATATAACTCGTAGTAGCTAGTCAAACATCACACGCGCCACGGTGTCCACCTACGTCATTCAAATTTCTATAGGAGTTCAATTTGAGCTTCAATATGTTCGTTTTTTCAATTGACTCAACCAAATATTGATGATCTGAAACCATTCATATGAAACTACAAAGAGTGAGGAAATGGCTTGAATTTCTAAGGGGTGTGGGCCCCAGTCTAGTCCTCTAAGAGAGTCAAAATAAGGAAATCATAAGGCTAGATCCTAGGGTATCTACAGAAGGGGAAAAGAAGACCTCCAAAATGAGGTCAACAAATGGACCCCCAATAGGTGTGGTGTGCAACACAAGCACAACGCGCCTATTGCCATTGACCAAAATGATCAACTCGATTCCTCAAGAATGACCAAGTAACCAAGCTTGGGACAAATCGAACGTCTAGTTCGAAGTGAGGTGGAGTACGATTTTCACTGGGAATGAGTACATGAATTTTCAAACTGTTGTGGGATTTAAATTTTCAAATGATTTCAAATGTTGATTTTCAAAGTATATGTAAAAGAAATACTCAAAATTCGGCTATGATATTAAAGAATGTATGGAAAAGGAATAAAAAATATGACCCTGATCCCGAAGAATGTGGAGAAGATAAGTGAAAAAAAAGAATTAAATGAAAAAAAAGGACTATATCAACTCGAAATACTGTTGGGGAAGTTACATCCGAGCTGAAGCTAGTCAAACAAAAATATATCGTCTATTGTCTTAGGATTTATTATGGAGTTAGAAGTAAAACTCCATACCCAACCTAAGCGAAATAGAGGAACTAGGACAACTCAAAATACCGCCGGGGAAGTTACATCCAAGTTAAGAGACGACAGGAGACTATATGTCATGCTAGGAAGGAAAGCACTGGGACTCACATCCAACCTAAGTGGTGACAAAGGAAATATGTTTGCTACGTTGAGGAGGAAAGCAGTGGGGCACACATCCAACCCAAGAGGTAGCAAAAAGATCAGATTGAGAAGGAAAGCGCGAGGACTCACATCCAACTCAAGAGATGATCAAAGGAAATATGACTGCTACATTGGGGAGGAAAGCACTAGGACTCACATCCAACCTAAGAAGTAGCAAAAAGATCAGATTGAGAAGGAAAGCACGGGGACTCATATCCAACTCAAGGGCTGATCGAAGGAATATGTCTGCTACACTAGGGAGGAAAGCTCTGGGAGTCACATCCAACCCAAGTAGTAGCAAAAAGATCAGATTGAGAAGGAAAGCGCGCGGACTCATATCCAACTCAAGAGCTGGTCGAAGGAAATATGTCTGCTACATTGGGGAGGAAAGCACTGGGACTCAAATCCAACCCAAGAAGTAGCAAAAAGATCAGATTGAGAAGGAAAGCGCGCGGACTCATATCCAACTCAAGAGCTGGTCGAAGGAAATATGTCTGCTACATTGGGGAGGAAAGCACTGGGACTCAAATCCAACCCAAGAAGTAGCAAAAAGATCAGATTGAGAAGGAAAGCACGGGGACTCATATCCAACTCAAGAGTTGATCGAATGGAATCAAAATTTAAGTATTGACCTCATAATGAGGATTAAAATTTTGATATCAACCTCGAGAAGAGAATCGAAATTTAGGTACCGACCTCGGAGAAAGGGAATCAGAATTTAGGTACTGACCCCGAAATGAGAGTTGAAATTTGGGTATCAACCTTGAGAAGAGAATCAAAATTTAGGTACCGACCTCAAATT
>NW_018220131.1:132941-155539 GCF_001263595.1 Phalaenopsis equestris
AAAGAAAAAAAAATTTGGAGTACCGCCTCGGAGAAAGGGCATCAGAATTTAAGTACTGACCCCAAAACGAGGGTTGAAATTTTGGTATCAACCTCAAGAAGAGAATCAAAATTTAGGTACAATTCTAGGAGAAAAGAATCAGAATGTAGGTACTAACCCCAAAACGAGGGTTGAAATTTGGGTATCAACCTCTAAAAGAGAATAAAAATTTAGGTACCGATCTGGGAGAAAGGGAATCAGAATTTATGTACTGACCCCGAAACAAGGCTTGAAATTTGGGTATCAACCTTTGAGAAGAGAATCATAATTTAGGTACCGACCTCAGAGAATGGGAATAAAAATTTAGGTACTGACCCTGAAACGAGGGTTGAAATTTGGGTATCAACATCCAGAAGAGAATCAGAATTTAGGTACCGATATCGGAGAAAGTGAATCAGAATTTAGGTACTAACCCCGAAAAGAGGGTTGAAATTTGGGTTTCAACCTCGAGAAGAGAATCAAAATTTAGGTACCGATCTCAGAGAAAGGGAATCAAAATTTAGGTACTGACCAAATTTAGGTACTGACCCCAACCAAAATGAGAGTGTGTAGGAAGAATGTCAAAACATGTGATGTTTTACAAAATTGTGAGAGAAGAAATTAAACCCAATGGGATACAGGAATGATCAATTTGTGATGTGAGAGAATAGTCAAACAAAATTTTCTTTTGAATTTTCATGATGATCATTATATATATATATATATATATATATATATTGATTTTGATGATTATTCATTCATAAATTTATTTATTGCTCAGTAGCCTTTCTCAGAATTAGGGTAAGTCAAATTTGTTTATTTTCTCAATCATTTAAAAAATAAGTCTCAATATATTGTCTTCAAACTGTCATATCATGAATATTGTCTGATGTCAAATACAACGTTGTTTGATTTCATGTAATCAAATATCTTTTGAAATCATTATTGTGTAGTTTGTATATCAAAATACTTCCTCATTCACCAATACTAAAGACGCACGATTGAATCCTGTCTTGTGTATCATCTAGCTGTATTTTGTCATCGACAATTATGCTAAAATACTAGGCTGTATAAGGACTAGCCTCACCTTCTAAGATATCATCAGAAAAATAGAAATGATATCTCCTAGATATATTAAGGTGTCCTGTCTTTAAACAACTTGCAACTCAAAAGGCCGCAAGTTCTCGATCTCAGGATCTGGTATGAACTGGAATGGTACTTTATCCTCTTTCATCCGTATGAGGGTTATTGAAACCCTCGGATATGGCACTTTAGGGATGCAGTGTTTGGCCACATCAGCACCATTTCCCTTCAATATGAACACAAAACCCACAGGCAAAGGAATCTCTACGAAACCCTGAAATTCTCCGTCATCAGCGATCTGAATTTTTGTTCCAAACATTCAGCATTTATTTATAAATGATATCGTGTAAAATGTTCTTGTAAAATCATGATGATTGATGTGCGGGGAGATACAGTCTCCAGCTTCGTAGATATTAACTATGCAGTTGTTTGGGATACAATCTGCTGGAAGTATATGCCAGGTCACCAAACGTTTAATTATCCTTTTGATGAATGACGGTAACCGGTCAACCTCATTATGACAAATTATCTCGAGAGGATTTCCTTCTTTACCTTAGAAAAAATTGCAGCAGCAACCGTATTGGATCGTAACCCTTCATTTACCTCGTTTCCATTTTCTTGACTCAGAATATGTCCTTCTTCTAAGCCGCTAGTATGTCCAATTTCTTGCTCCAAAAGAACACGTTCTACAATGTCGTCTTGTTCACTGCTGGTGAACACGTTGGTGTGCAGTTCCAACTCTTCAAGTTTATTAACATACTTGCCCTGAAACCTTTGAAAATGCTAAAAATTTTGTTTTCTCACCTTTTCATATTTTTCCAATTCATGCTCTAGAATGATCTACAAATGACGTGACCTGCTCACGAATTGGGGAACAAAAGGTTCAGCTTCGAAGATTCTTTCCTCAATCTTTTCTTCTTTGAAAATCGACCCTCCTCCAGTTTTCATGTGCTGAGGTTGCATTTCAACTAGCTGATCTGGAGTTTTCCCTTTTAATTTTATTGCCATCTGAGCAATAGTATCGTTATCCTCCCCTTGTTCTTTCAATTTTTCTATCATCTTGTGGATACGACAATTTTGATTCCTTTTTTACGTACGAGTAAGTGTTGCCTTACCTTCCGGCTGATCGTCGGTAGGAGTAGCACCAACAAGCTCGCCCTTCGAGGTCATTATCATTGACTTCATCCAATTAATTGCGGCATTTCTTGATTCTGCCTCATTGATTTTTTCTAATTTCCTTTTCTTCTCAGCAACGAATTGATTCTTATTTTTGAATTTCAGCACAGGCTTCTGCTAGCAAAACTCATCTTTGTTCACCACGTTTAAAGCTGAACTTTCATAATCTAGCTCAATTTGATCAAAGTTGAAATCAAATTCAACCACTGCACCTTCTTCAAATTTCATCTTATCAAGGGCAAAACCAATGCCATTCTTGAATGTGAAGATTAGTCTTTCTCCTGACATTCTCCTGCATTAAAATAAGAAAATAATCAGTATGTCAGACCTGGCATTTTAGCAAGAAAAATATGAAAATTTATTATATTTTAATTGTTTATATAAAAGAAGAAAGAAACAAAACAATAAAATAGAAAAAAACAATTTTCTTATTACAAATTTATGTTTGGACTCAGTTGCAATTAAAACACCGGTGCTTCTAGGAACAAGACTTTATTTCTAAAGTTCGCTCTTTTGAAAAATGTATTTCTTATGCACATATCTTAATTTATATTTTTGTATATATATACATACATGTATACGCGTATTAAGTCTATATATATATATACATATATGTATGTATATATATATAATCAAAAAATAATAATAAATCAAAAATCCAAAATGAAACATATTTTTTCCATGTTGGTTCAAATTTACCTCTTATCTTGCGATATGCAAGAATAGGTCTTCTAAGGACAAGAACTAAATCACCAACTCTGAAAGTCCTGGGGCGAACCAAATTGTCATGTGCTTGAATCATCTTGGCTTGATACAATTCCAAATTTTGTTGTGCTATCAATCGTTTTCCTTTGAAACTTTCTAATTCTTCCAGTCATAATTTGGAATTTTCTTCAGTAGTGATTTTTTTGGCAATGGCAGCTATGAGAGAAAGAAGTTGAACTTCTAAAGGTACCATAGCCTCAGACCCATACACAAGAGTGTAAGGTGTAGACTGGGTTGGAGTTCTGAACGTAGTTCTATAAGCCCATAAGGCTTCGGCTTCTATTCTAATAACTGCTCATGCCAATTCTTATTATTTCCGTCCAAGGCCTTTTTTAGAATTTGGACGAGAGTCTTATTAAAAGTCTCGGCCAATCCATTAACTCTCGGATAATAAATTGTAGAATAACGCCAATCAATTTTGTATTTTCTGACAAAATTATTGATCTTCGTGCTTTTGAATGCAGACCTGTTGTCTGAAATAATTCTGCATGGTATTTCGAAACGATAGACAATTTGGTTCTTGAGGAACTGTAATACATGTTGTGCTTTTACTTCTCTCAACGGCATCGCCTTTGCCCACTTTCAAAAGTAATCAGTAGTGGCTAGAATGAACCAATGTCCCTTTGAAGAACGAGGGTTTATAGTACCCACCACATCTGTGCCCCAACATTCAAACGGCCATGACGAAACTGTCAGTGTAACACATTTGGGGGGGTAGTGTAAGATCACTCCATGTACTTGGCATTGATGACAAATTTTCGCAATTTTCATACAGTCGGTTATCATCGCGGGTCAATAGTGCCCTAGTCTTTTAATTTTCATTTTCATCTTCGGATCTGACTGATGAGCACCACAAAGTCCTGAGTGTATCTCTTTAATGATTTCTTGATCTTCTGTAGCTTTCAAGCATCTTAACCACATTTGGTCAAAAGACCTTTGATAAAGAACATTATCTATTAAAGCATACGATAAGGCTCTCTTTTTTATTTGAATTTGATATGATGCTACTGACTTATCATCTGGCAGCTTTTATGTTTGTAAATATTCTGTAAAAGGTTGACGCCAGTCTTCTGCAGTTTTGGTGGTTGTCATTACTGATTCTTATTTACCCAATTTGTCCAAAGTATCTACATCGATCGGGAATAAGATGTGAAGTCCTTTAACAGTGATCTTAATTGAATCTTCTAGTGGACATGCAATTTCCTTGGCGAGTTTAGCCAAAGCATCAGCGAGAGTATTTTCTCCCCTTGGGATTCTGCATATTGTCACATCTGGAATCTGTTCTAACAAATTCATTGTATAACGATGATATTTTTCCAATTTAGGCTTCAAAATTCTGTATTGCCCAGCAACATGTTGAATTATCAACTGTGAATCTCCGTAAATGTTAACGTTAGTTATACCCATTGATATTGCTAATTGTAGCCCTGTTATCAATGCTTCGTACTCTGCCTCCTTATTCGTGCACGGTTCTGTCAAATGATATGAATACCTTAACATCCCCTTTTCTGGTGTAATGAAGATTAATCCAATTCCTGCTTTACCAGGTATTATTACTTGCAATTCCTTATATTTTTGCTAGAATCTATCCTTTTACAGCCCGTAGTGGAACAAAAGTTATTTCAAATTTCAATAATATCATGGCCCATCTTGCTAATCTACCGAAAATCATTGGCCAGGTCATTAAATATTGTAATGGATTAAACTTCAAAATAAGGTTGACTTTGTGAGAAAGCATGTAATGACGGAGTTTCTAAACTGCGAAGATTAAAGCCAAACAATGTTTCTCGATCGGAGAATATCTCATTTCCGCTGGAATTAAACAATGACTTAAGTAATAAAGAGCATTCTCTTTTCCTTCATCGTTGACTTGGGCTAAGAGAGCTCCGAGAGTGTCATCCAAAGCTGAGGTGTAAAGTATTAAAGGTCTGCCCAAAATGGGCGCTGCCAAGACAGGAGGTGTCGTTAGATGTTGCTTAATGCTCTCGAAAGCATAATGACATTTATCATCCCAAATAAACTTTGCATCCTTTTTAGTCAACATGAAAAAACGTTAACACCTTCCTGACAAATTAGTTTTAAAGCATCTTAAATACGCTAGCCTCGCTTGAAAGATTGTAACTATTTTAAATTTTTAGGGGGTGGCATTTCCAAGATGTCTTTAGTCTTACCCGGGTCAATCTTAATCCTGCGGTGACGAACAACAAACCCTAAAAATTTCCCAGAAATCACACCGAATGCGCACTTTAGCGGTTTCATTTTAAGGTTAAATTGTCGTAACTGTTTAAAGACAATTCTCAAATCGTACAAATGATCTTCTTTCTATTTTCTTTTGATGATCAAATCATCCACATAACATTCCATCTGATTGTGAATGAGGTCATCTAAGATCCTTATCATTGCTCATTGATATGTTGCACCAGCATTCTTCAATCCGAATGGCATTACGGTATAACAATAAACTCCAATTGGCATTCAGAAAGCTGTAAGCCTTTTATCTTCTTGAGCCATTTTTATTTGATTATACCCAGACAATCCATCCATGAAAGAGAAAATTTCATGATATGATGCAATATCCACCATCAATTCTGGAATTGGAAGAGGAAACTCATCTTTCGGGCATGCTTTAATCTCTAAAGTCCACACACTAAAGTCCACACAGATACAAATTTGCCCATTTTTCTTCTTAACTGGCACTATACTAGCCAACCATGTAGGATATTGTTCCTCCTGTATGAACTTCTTGACTTCATTTATAACTTGTCGTTCAATATCGAGACCTATTCTTCTTGAAGCTTGCTTAACTGGAATAGCTGTGGGATCTAGACCCAATTTATGTACTGCAACTTCTGGCGCCAATCCGGGCATTTTCTCATAACTCCAAGCGAAAAAATCTTTAAACTCTGTCAACAGCTTAATCATATTCATAAATTCTTCTTCACCATGTAGAGAGCTAATAAAAAATTGGCCTTGGCTCCTTTTTGATACCCAAGCTAATTTCTTGTAACTCATCTACTATTGATTTAATCTCTTCTTCAAATTTAGGTGGGTAGGTGGGGCAGTGGGGCATCATCAATTATAGACTCTTCATAGTTGTTCAGAACTTCCAAAAAATCTTTTTCATGTCCATTACTAACAACTAGGCAAATTTTCATATCACTAACAGGCTCTACTGTGCCGAATCCAAGACCTTGTTTGGAATTAAAGGCTTGATTATCATTATTCCAAAGTTTATCAAAGTATTGTGATTGATTTTTTGACCATTGCTTAGGTACCAGACCGTGCTGAGCAAGATTTTGAACACAAGGCAAATCAAGTTTGAACACAAGGCGAATACCAATAAATAGGTAATTCCATTAATTTGGAAGAAAGCTCATCTTCTAGTTCTAGATTTATTCCAGAACTAGAGAATGAAGAACCATGATGAAACTTAATTGCTTTCATACCTGCACTATGTAGCTCTTTGACCATCTGACCCTCAATTTTATGAGTAGAAATCAGGGTGAGGGCCATAGTTTGTACATAGTGTTTGATCTGATCGTACATTTAACCATAATCACGTTTCTCTTCATCTTCTAAATCAATTTCAAAAAGAGGTTTCTTCTAGTTAATCGTCGTTACGCTTTTCCTTATTTTTTTGTCTTTAAAACTGTCTTCCAAACCAATGTTGATGATTGGACTCTCTTGTTCAACAACTTTATCGTTCCTTCCGCGACCCCATCCCTAGCCTCATCCTTGGATACGAGTTCTAGAGGAACTCTCACCCTCTTGTTGTGAAGGGGTAATAAAAGATTTTTGAATCAGTGTCGGATGACCTTGTCTTTGTATATCTTTTGGACCATTTACGTTTCTTGTAATATCATCTTGAAGCGTAACATTCTTTTTCAAAGGAATATAGTAATTGGCATCTTCATGAATGCCTCTTTCATTAATGAAAAATGGTTGTAGATCTCCCTTTATTCAATATTCTCGTCCTTCCAAAAATTACTTTATTCATTTATGTAATGACAAAGAAACTAAACTGTTCTCATGAATCCAGGGTCGGCCCAAGAGAGCATTGAACGAAGTCTCAGAATCAATGATATGGAATTTTGCAGTTGTTACTAATTCTCCAATTCTCATCAGTAATGTAATTGATCCAAGAGCTCTTTCCCCTTTTTTGTTAAAGCCTCTTAACATCATCTTATCAGCAGTCAATTGTCTTGTGTGTATGTCCAAATATGCCAAAGTCCGTAAACTCATTATATTAATGGATGCCCCTGGATCCACTAATACTCTGGAGAGCATGAAGTTGCCGATGTTGACAGAAATATACAACGAACGATTATGATCAGCGGTCATTCTCTTAATGAAAAAATCTCATCTGAGGAAGTACTAGCAAATTGAGCTCAACAGATCTCTGGATCTAGCAAAGCTTTTATTAAAGCCTCTCTCATTTCCTTTGATAGGATTAAGGCATCGTATATACTCAACTTAGCAGGTAATTTCCTAAGATGGGCTAGTACATTATAGTCCACTTTAATGCTTGTTTCCACATCTCCATTTCGGATAGGTGTTTCATCGATTGGTGGGACTGGATTATCCTGAATAATTGTTTGTTTCATTGCATCCTTTAGACCCATTATCGGAGGTAATACTTTTCCACTTGTCAAATTTATTATGTCACCTCTTTTGAATCATGACTTGATTTTGGAACTTCCTCTACATGAGCAGGAGTAACTAATTCCTCTAGGATTCCTTCTGAATCCGAAGACTCCAACTCTATTGCAATCGACGATTCAATCGACGATATTGCAATCGACGATTCATGAAATTCAAAAATGGGCGCATCTTCTTCTGAATCGTAATTATTATCATCAATATTCTCTCCTGGCTTGCCTTCACATGTGTTAGAAATCTGTACGATTTGAGAATCATCAGAAAGATTTATATTAGTATCAGGATTAGGTGAGTCATCCCTAATTATACAATCAACAGAAATGGTCAGAATGTAGAAAAAGTCAAATTCCATAGTATTAGGTGCCCCTGGTGGAGCAAAGAAGAAATCATACAAAGTCAGTGGTTTGAGAGATTTCTCTCCCAAATTCGTAGTAACTAATCTTGGATGATCAAGTTTCATTTCACATTTTGACTTTTTGTTGGGTTTTTTAGTCTTCTTCGAATCTTCTTCTACCGTAATTGACAATACTGGCTTAACAGGTTCTCTATCTTGAATTGCAGCTTGTACAAAAGTATTTTGAACCTGATTCAGTTTCTTCTTTGAAGACTTGGTCCAAACTATATTCCACCCATCTTCGACTGTGTTAGGATCGATCAGAACAGTGGGATCAACCAAAACTATATTGATTGAACCTTGTCCAGGTTCTTTCATATACTCTTTCGGGATTGTTATGTTCCCGTCCCTGTGATTATATTACAGCCAATTCTTGAAAGAAAAATAATTCTCCAGAGTATGTCCAATCATTCTATGATGTGGGCAATATAATGGGTGATCCTTCTTATCAACCTCATCGGGTTCTTTGGTTCTGGCAAGTTGAATCCTGATTTCTTGATCAGATTGAGAAACATTTTACTAACAGCTTCAACTTTAAGAGGATATACTCTGTTCAAATGTTTTGTCAGGGTTGGAATTGATCTATTACTTGTATGATAAGTCCTTTGTTGGGATGATTGTGTACGGTATTGCTGAGGAGGCTGATGGCTTGGTTGTGGTTGTTCAACATTTATTTCCAATGGCTGCTTACCCTTATCAAAAGTCGCAAAAGTCCCAGACTTTTTCTTGAAAACTTTTGCGGTTTCTATTTTTCAAATTTCTCAATGAAACCAAGTTGTTTCGCTTCCTCTTGAAGACTCCCAGCTTTACTGAGTAACTTTTCAAAAGATTTAATTGTGAACCCCTTGAGGACTCTTGAGGAGGAAAAAAATTGGTCCATGAATACTCTTTAACAGGATTTCAATCACATGTTGTTCTTGAAGTTGCGGTTCGCATTTCATGCTTAGATTCCTCCAACGTAGAATATAATCAACTAAAGTTTCATCTGTTCTTCGTTTCTTGATCTCTAAATCACCAACAATGATATGGTGTTGAGTCCCGACAAATTATTTAATGAAGAGATTTTCTAATTCTGTAAAAGTTTTAACAGAACCATTTGGTAATTCTGCATACCAATCAAATGCCACTCCTTATAGGCTATTGACGAACTGTCGGAAGGGTAGAGCATCATTTCCCCCTGCGTTGCAACAGCTGGAGCAAAAACGTGCCACATGCTATCGAGGGTTTCCTGTTTCATCAAAATTTTTAAACAAAGGTGGTACAAAACCCTTGAGATATTGCATGGCATCAAATTCCTTAGGATATGGTCTACCCCTTAGAATTGATGCACCACCTTTGGATTGTATCAAGTTTTCTTTCACCTGCTGTTCTATCATACTTTTAATGTCCTTTTTTGGTATTGAATTATGGACATGATCTTTCTTACCCTGTTCTTCTTTATTAATAAAAGTGCATTCCTCTTTATTATCGTCGATCTGTACCACCACCAGTTGGTTTACCTCAACAGGCACTTTCTTTGGAGACTGTGGCTGACTTTGTGAAGTCATAATAGCAGCCATCATTTCTTCCATTTTTACTTTCATGTACTCCAACTGCTCATTTTTTTACTGAATAATCTTTTGTAATATTTCTATAGCACTCTCCTCTACTGGTGCCTCTCATAAGGATGAAGATGCTTGGGTTTCCACCACATTTATCTCGGAGAAATCTTCATCCAAATAATCAGTCAAATCCTATTCATCTTCCAATTCATCTTCCCTTTCTTTAGAAAACTGCTTAATGTCTTTTCTAAGCTTTTCCAACTTTATTTCAATTGGGTCTTTTTTAGACACCTTAGGATCAGTCTGTGACAATTGACGAGCAATGTTTTCAATGGCGATTGCAGCGGGTAACACATCATATGTGGAATTTTCTCTGAAATTTTCCATCATGGGCTCTTCCGTATGTGTTGGTTCAACGACCTTAGGTCGTCACACCATCTTCTCAAATACAGGTACCATGGGGTAGAGTGACTTATTGGTGACATACATATACTTAGAATCGGTGGGCCCTCTAGTATCTGAACCAGACACTTTACCAGGTATTATCTTACTGTTCCTTGATCTTTCTGACCATGGTACGGGCTTATCCTGTACCCTCGGTACACTTATCCTTGGCCCAAAATGATATTTAATGGGTTTTCATCCCCTAAAATTTGGGAAAAGAATGGCAGTAGGAGTAACAACGACAGAAATGTGAGGAACACAGGCTCCCAAACGTTGTCTGACATGAATCCTGGGTGGTCGTGGAGTGGCAGAGGTGGAACTTAAATGATGATCATCTGAACGGATTTTCTGAGAGGTTTGCAGAAGCAAACCTTCTTGCCTTTTCTCAATTCTTTTGGTAGGTCACGAAATGAACCTATCGTTCTTCAATATCTGTCTCCTCATCGGGGGTGACACAGCGCCTCCCATTCTATTGAGGATTTCATCAACAGAACATTTTTCTATCTTTGAAAGTTTCTCAAAAACCATACAAACTCGCGATAATGGTATGAATCCTTTGGTCTGTACTTGAATATAACGGTGGTAAAATTGAGACGGTGCAGCAGTGACCTTCTGGACATCCTCTTCATCAAGAGCAGCAGACATTGGATGAAACCTGCTCCCTCTTAAGAGAGGGCAGGTCTAGGGTTATCTAACTTCTTCATCTTCATCCAAGGAAATTGGAGCAACAACCTCGACAACTTTCACTCTCTTGATCTTAGCTATTTCCCGGTTCTTGTTCCTTCTTTGAGTCCTGGTCAGAGGTGTAGACCTCGAACTAGACCCTACTTCAAACACCGAAGGTGCTGTCAAGAATGTCGAACCCTCCACAGCGATAAGCTTGTCATCTACCTGAATCTCCTTCTCTTTAAGTCGAGAGGGGAAAGTGACAGGTTCAATGACTAGAGCGGTGGGGGTAGTAACAGCTGTCTCCATGATATCCTTGACGATTTTAGTAATCTTTGTAACAGTGGCAAGGTTCTTCTCAGCTGACACCCTTTTCAAAGGTGAGAACTCATGTGTCGACTTCAGGTTAAATTCCACTATGGGCTCCACCATTTCAGGGATTTTATTTCTTAGTACAGTGATGGTAATGTCTCCAAACTTAATGTCCGTATTGTCAAATCCATGTCCAAAGCGAATGACAGCTCTGTCAGGCAGCTCATTCTTATTCACAGCCAAGTCCATCCCAGTGTCAAAGGAGAAGATCAACTTTAGTGTAGTCATTTTCTATAATTTCAAATTTTCAGAAATTAGACTCACGATGCTTGTAGTTATAGTTGCAGCAAATTAGGATGATTATCTTGAATCAAATCAAATCATTCAATTGGGCGTCTCTTTCGAGACTTATCCAAACAAATTTCTTTATATATATACATCTTAAGCTTTATTTATAGGTTTTAAATAATGAAATCAAATTGTCATAAATAGAGGAAAGAGTAGGATATGTATGACATGTGTTCGTGATTTAATGAGAAAGCTTCTCGAATCAAATTCACTCCTACGGATCATGTCCTAACATCTCACACCTATTGGGACTCCATTCTATTTAGAATTTAAAGATTCCGGAACCTTTTTGTTTATGGGTGATTATACAGCGGCTCCAAAATCAAAGAAGTTAACAATACCTACTCAAGGAAGAAATGAGTGAAGTATGTCAAAAGAAGAATGATAGTTCGCCCCATTAGGGGTATGGGCACACTACCGATGTTTGAAAACAAAACCTCTTGATCAAAATGGAGAGAGGAACTCATCCCCAGTGGAGTTGCCGGAAATTGTCGGCTATTTTTCTTTCGAAAGTAAGATTTTAAAATTTGATTTTGTGAAAACGGTATCTTTTTATTTTTTAAAAAATTATGTGACCGAGTTGACCTTATATATCTAATAGTTTAAACAACTGAGCACGATACTATAAATGATATATCATCTTGAAGGATGGACATATTGCTTATTGGTAGGCTTAACTATCTAAAATTAAATGTTTATGAATAAATTTTGGTCTGTAAAATTTATAGCCGACAAATTCCCCTATCCAATACATAGATTAGATAGGGTTTAGATTAATCTGGGATCTTAAATTCCCCATAGGAGCAAACCCCTATTGTTAATTACGTCTTCGACAACAGAAGTTACCTAAGAAAACTCTTGATAATGATCAGAGGTTTTGTTTTCAAGAATTCAACGTTCAAGTTTCCACGATTGCTCATAGCATAGGAAAAGTCAAATGGGATACAAATGGGATATGTTCAAATAGGAACAGTTATTTCCAGAATCCAAAGAAGTGAAAAGTAGGAAATGTCAAAGCTACTGAATAATATTCAGTGACTTCTCAAACTAATCTATGGCTTGGCTTTATGTCTTTGAAAGAGAAATTATTTGATGTTTTGATCCTGCAAATTATTTAGATGTTTGGGACTTATATCTATATGTCCTATGTAAATAGCCCGAGAAAATGTGAGGATTTATGACATACCAGGAAAATGTGAGGATTTATGTCATACCAGACAAGAGCCTCAGAAAGCCTAAAAGGTTTAGGACTTATATTGTACGACATGAAAATATTAGAAAGTCCTAAAAGATAATGTGAAGATTTATGTCATGGTAAACGAACAACCTCAATGTCCTATAAGTATGTTATTTAAATCTATCGAGGTTCTGCATAAGCTTATCCTTCAGTCCTTATTAGTTGTCTCCACCGTTGTCCGGAGATGAATCGTCAACTGACCACGTCGTCGTCTCGTTCCGAGAAGAGGAGAGAGAGAAGAAAGAATAATAATAAAAAAGAAAACCATGCCTCCAACGGCCTATCCTAGGGGATTTCAGAAACATACTAGAGAGGTAGCAACTAAAGCATGAATACTGGTAAATGTATATAGTTCAATAAAGAACTGACAAAAAAGACTATGATGTAAGATGTGATAGGAAAGTGCATGAGACATGTAGCGAAGTATAGTATGGTACAGAATAAAAGGAAATATGCAGAAATTAAAGTACGGAAAATAAATAAATAAAAGCGTGCCTAATCAAATTCTGCTAAAGCTTCAAAATAGATTGTAATTGTATGATATAAATGGGTCAGGTAAACATTTGCAGATTATAAAAGAAAGGTTAAATTGTGAGCATATGAAAATTTCAAGATGGGATATTAGATTAAAATTTTGGGATAGGCTTAGACTAGACCCCTTTTCTCTCTATCTCGATCCCACAGGCAACTGATATATCGAGGTCAACCTATCAACATCAATTAGAGGCTACCAACGAATCACCCCTATAATAAGACAATCTTCAACCCTATCATTTAGTGAATATGTGAAAAGAGTAGTATTTGAACTCATCAAACTGTGGTGTACCTATACATGAAATGTATTATCTGAACTTATCAACATACAGTACATGTGTATGTGAAATGTAGTATCTGTCGTACAGGGCGTAGTGTGTGGATATAGTGTCTGCATGTATAAAAGGGTGATATTGATACATAGATCTATCAAATAAAGGTATATGGTGTATCTATGTGTAGTGTGCAAGATGTATTATGTGATGTATGAAATATACATGTAGGTGATATCCAATGTATGCATGTATTAGTCATGATAGGGTGTCTACAGTGTAGTATCGTATTTGTTCTTTCGTTAGTGCAATATCTGTGCAGTGTCTGTAGTATCTGTTCTTTTGTGAGTGTAGTATCTATGTAATGTCTGTAGTATCGGTTCTTTTATAGATCTAGTATCTATGTAATGTCTATAGTATCTGTCCTTTCGTGAGTGTAGTATCTGTGTAGTGTTTGTAGTATCTATGTAGTGTATGTAGTATCTATCCTTTTTTGATTACCGATTCTCAAAACTTTTGGAAAAGAGTTAGAGTTGTTAATGATATAGGGGTGAAAGGGCATCACACTAGTTGAATATTGATTTTATATTTCAGCTATTAACTAAGCTGTCAAGTGGTTCTCTTACTTCATTGCCTGTTACCCCTCGTCTCGAGCTAATAGGCCACATCAATATTTCATATGCTCATTCAACAAGTTTTATACATTCTATATCAAGAGAAATGAGAGAAGCATCTCTTTATGCATTTCTATAACATCCACCTTCTACTTCTAAGTTTCAACTTTAAACTTATACATATGATCATTACATGCTCTATCAATTTCCCAAGGAGAAATACGTTTTTGCCAAGTTCAAACTTATGAAACTTACGTAAACAAGAAGCCAATTCCAACAAGAGATTGAAATCGGCTCAAAATATATATTCCAAAGCATAAAAAAAAAATCCAACAGGTATTCAAATACGGAGCGGCAAAGAGGACTACAACTAAGTCCCCAAGTACAACTTCCACGCCATAAAAACTGATTTCCTGCAATACTAAAATGAGGGGGCAACCTAAATATATTTTTCAAACCATAAAGACTGATTTTCAGGATATATTTAAATAAAGGGGAGCAAAGAGAGCAAGAATCGAAGCCCACATGTATTTTTTAAGCTAGAAAAATAATCCCCAACAGGTATTTAGACAAAGGGAAGCAAAAAGGGTAAAAAATAAAAAAACCTGAGCTCCATATGTATTCTTTAAACCAAAAAGAGATTTCCAACAAATATTTAAAAAAAGGGAAGTAAAGAGAGAAAAAATCAAGCTCCATATGTGTTCATCAAACCCAAAAAATGGTTTCCAACATATATCTAAACAAAGGGAGGTGAAGATAGAAAAAACGGAGCCCCCATACAGCTACTCGAAACACCAAAAATATTTTTAATGTTCATACTCAAATAAAGGGGCAGCAAGAAGCAAAACTGAGCCACCAACACTGATTATTCAAAGCAAACAAAATATGACTCCACTATGTATTCAAATAGGAGCAACAAGGGGAGCACAAAACAAAGCCCCTAATTATCAGTTAAATTCATGTGCATCCACTTCAAACTGAAGAAACCATAGAGACTCAAAACAAAAGCCCCTATCAATAAATAAGACCAAAATTTTCCTTCAAAAAAAGTACGAATGAAAAGCTTAGAACAGAGTGTCCAAAATCAGACCAATCCAAACGCATTGATTTCAAACTGAAGACAACCAAGAAGCTCAAAACACAAGCCCCAACTAATCAAATAAATCCGTAAATCTCCATGTTAAAACAATGTAGCCAGAAGATGGTAATTAAAAGAAATAAAACACTTCTCGAAGTTGCAATATACCTTCCTAGCCAAGAGAAACCGCAACCCAAAGGCTAAAACAATTCAAAATCTTTGTATAAAGCCTATGTAGTGACAAAAACTACTGACCAATACTCAACATAAAGAACCCACAAATAAGGACTCACAACTAGGGACAATAAATGAAGAAAACCATCAACCAATGATTCCAATCAATGACTAAAGATCCAGCCACAACCAGATTATAACCAAGCCCAACAAAAGCTAAAAGCATAATATAATTTTCTCGAAATTGAACTTAGTCTTAAACCAAACCCGTCCCAACATAGAACTAAAGAGCTACCCAAATTATTAAATATTTTCAATACTTAAATTCGAATGAAGGGAACATTCGAATGAAGGGAACAAATTCGAATGAAGGGAACAACAATAAGTAGAATTGAGCCACCAAATGGCTATTCAAGTCATTAAAATTTTTCTTAAACATGTATTTAAACAAGGAATAGCAAAGAGAAATAAAAATGAATTCCAAATGCGATTTCAGCAATATTCGAACAAAGGGCAGTAGGGAGAACCCAAAACCGAATTTCAACAGAGAATAAGAACTAAAAATCGAATTCCAGTAAGAAGCAAAAATTGAAATCAAATCCCAACAGAGAGAGCAAAATCTAAGACTCAAATTCCCAATCATAAGGCAGAACTGTAATTTCAAATTCCCGGCCAAAATAAGCCAAACCGAGCCTCAGCAAAAGAGGTAGGAAATAGAATAACGCTTTGAATACAACTCAATTAAGAATAGAGAATTGAATCAAAATTGTCTTTACATAAAATTGAGCTCAACTTTTCATGAAACCAAACCGGATCTCAGACAAAAATGAAACTAGCATAGAGGCTAAATTGACTTATCCAAGAGAATAAATTGAGTTTCCATGTTAAAGGAAATCCATCAAGGAATCTAGATGTAGTATAAGCTGATTTAAACCATTGAATGGCCTATTCCAATTATATCGCTATTCCAATTATATCAATGATTCAAATAAACTGGTAGCACGAAGTATAAAGCCAGTCCTTCAAATTGTATCTTCGCAACAAGATACAATTTTCCAATATACGGTCAAACTGAGGCAATGGAAGTGACATAGATACATTTTTAATTCATCAAAACCAAGCTTAAGAATAACCACATCAATGAAATCTAACCTCAATTTCTTCTTAGCTCAAGGAAATGAAAGATTGAAGAAGGATCACGAGATAAAGAAAAACTTCCAACGGAAAAGAGAACCTCGGCACTGTATTCCTCCAAAGTTTCCAAAAAATTGCCCCACATCTTCTTCTCCCATGAGATATTTATAGGAAGAGATGAGACAATGGTTCACCGACGGTGAGCATCGGGACGGTGAAGTGAATCACCCATGAAGAGTAAAAATCCCAAGGAGATTCAAAATAGGAAGGTTATCGGACTCGTTCAGGCGGGAAAGTTCATTACGATAGGCTACCGGCGAGGCTACCGATGAGGCCACCGACGATGAAGGCTCGAAAAAGGGAAGGGATGACCAACAAACCGGCAAGAGGCTCCACGGCTCAGCTAGGGCAAAGAACAGAGGCGCGAGGGAGTGAGGGTTTAGATTTTAAAGATTATCTTTTATATAAAAAAAAACATTATCAAATATATCTTTATTTTATTAAAGAAAATATTAATTAAATATTAAATTTTTGTGTGATCCACTCGTACTCAGAGTCTTGACAAAATGGGTGTCCTCCCTAGCTAAAATTGACGTCCCGGACGCAATAGTGCAGTCCATTTCATCATCCGGAGTCATCCAGACAAATTTATCGTCGGTCGCATCAAATTAACTTTGATTCGCACATGGCACGAAAAATGAAATTATTTTTACCCAATCAGAACCATTTAATGAGTATATTATTAACCGATCCTCACATAAGTAACGACCAAAGTCAAACATATCACTCGTAGTGGCTAGTCAAACATCACACGCGCCACAGTGTCCACCTACATCTTTTAAATTTAAATAGAAGTTCAATTTGAGCTTCAATATGTTGGTTTTTTCAATTTACTCAACCAAATATTGATGATCTGAAACCATTCATATGAAACTACAAAGAGTGAAGAAATGGCTTGAATTTCTAAGGGGTGTGGGTCCTAGTCTAGTCCTTTAAGAGAGTTAAAATAGGGAAATTTTAAGGCTAGATCCTAGGGTATCTAGAGAAGGGGAAAGGAAGACCTCCAAAATGAAGTCAACACCTCTATTCAAAGGTGATTGAATAGGTAGTCCTGAAGTCCTAAGAGTTGACCGTACTTTCTCAAGGCAAAAATGGGTAAACCATGCCAACAAAAGAAGGGTAATTTTGGTTCATAAGTGACATGAATGCATTACCGATGCATGAAGATAATTTTTCTTTTTTTAAATGGAGAGAAAGGTTGTCCCCAGTGGGAATTCTACAAGTAGTTGACACTATTTTGGTTTTAGGAGTTGTCCGTTGTCCCCAGTGGAAATTCTAGAAGTAGTTGACACTATTTTGGTTTTAGGAGTTGTCCGTAAGAAGCTGTCGGTCACTAGAATCAAAATCCCGTCTCCTGCGTCAGAAAGATATTTTAATGTTTAGAAAAATATGAAATCAAACTGACCCCATATTTTTCATAGTTTAAATGAAAGAGCACAATATCTCAAATTTTGTATCTATCCCGAAGGATGAACACAAAACTTGAGGATGTGGCTTGATCAAATAAACTAAGAATTGTATGAAATATGTTTGGTCGGCGAAATCATTTTATTTACCGACAATTTCCCCTATTTAATATGAAGAACTAAGTAGGGTTTATATTAATCTGGGTTCAGAAAAGCTTCCTATAAGGGCAAGCCCCTATAGTTAATTACATCCTAAATAATTGAAGTCATCTAAGAAAACTCTCGATAAAAGATTAGAGGTATTTCTCTTGATTTCAATGGGAATGGATCAAATTCAAAAGAATAGGACTGTTCAAAGATATCGGACAAAGAGGTGTGAAATGGGATTGGCTTAAATTTGGAGCATTTTGTTTTTGGAATCTAAAGGAGGAAGAACTTAAAGGATTGTTTTTGGAATCTAAAGGAGGAAGAACTAGGGGATGTCATGGATCTGAAGGTGAACCTCGGTGACTTCCCGATCTATCCTATTAATTGACTTCAATTTTGAGGAGAAATATTTAGGTGTTTTATCAAGCCAATTTTATTTGTTAGGGCTTACATTCGTGTGAAACGATCACTCAAATTGCCTGGAAGATGTGAAGGTTTAGGTCATGACAAACGACAACCTTGGAATCCTAAAAAGAGTTAGGGCTTAAATTACACAACATGATTATACAAAAGCCTAAAGCAGGCCAAAGATGAGGTGAGGATTTATGTTGCGTATGCAAACAACCTTCAAATCCTATGGCTTGGTTGTTTAATTCTAGAGAAGGAAGTTGGTTTAGTTGATGTAGACGTATTTTGCTATTGAAGATGGCCATGCTTCCCACAAAGCTAGCTCCAAGCTTCTTGCGATGACGAGTTTGAGTTTTCTAGGGTGTCAAGTTACTATGTCAAATCAGGTGGCCCTATGGTTGTAGTTTTTTAAATTTTCATGGGGGATGTCATGGGGGATGTTAAACATGGGGGATGTTAAAGTTGATTAGAGCGACACCGGTTAGGATATCACGGTTTCCTTGTTCCGACGCCACTATTTTCTATTGGATTCACTTAGTTCAAATGAATTTACTAAACTCAACTTATTGAGTTCCATAATTTCATTTAGATTGTGGGAAGCCTCGTTAGCAACCGTAGGCTTCCTCCTCCGAGGGATATCCGATTATCCAACAGAGACATCTTAATTTAGTTGCAATTGTAGTTTTGTGAGATGTTTATGATTAAATTTTGAGTTGTTTTATATTTTGAATCTTGTGGCGGTGAATTTTATCTTGGTTGATTTTATCTTCAGTTTTGGTTTTGGTTTTGTGGCTATCATAACAGTTTTACTTTTCATGCAGGGTGACATCATTATTTAGCATGCAAATTTTGCAAGTATAAAAAGTACAAGAAAGACAACACTATATACTATAAAAAGTGTACATGGTGAGTCTTCTCGTTCCACCACATGAAACTTAAAATGCAGGTCAGGGCATTTTATATGAAGCGGGAAAATAAAGTTTTGGTGACCTACCTAACCCTAGGTCATATCTTGTGGGTACCTATTAGTTTGATTAAGGATGATTTTGTTAAGCAAAGCACATTAAGTTTAGTAGACCTCTGATGTATCCAACAAGTTAGGAGAAAGAAGCAGGTCCATGCTTCCCTCTCACTACCTAGTGAAAGGCCTCGAGCTCACATAAATCTATCGTGTTGCTTAATAATTCACCCTATGAATGCCCTAATGCTCAATGAATAATGATATCCTAATTATCCCTAAGAGTAGGGTAATTAACATTTGTAATTTAATTTTGAAGAATATGTGATGAAGACCCTTAAAGGGGGCAAGCTAGTGTTGTTGGAACACTTAGCCAAATTTTGGTCCTAATTGGGCTTGTGGTGCTTTAAAGGTCTTAAATTTTAGCTATGTTTGCTTTTCTAATCCTTATTTAATCAGTCTTGATCTAACTTATATCACTAATAAGGCCTTAAGACTTAGGTGAGTGCCTTAATTAATTTTGAAAATGTTAAGTTTTAGGTGATCATGATTCATTATTTGAATTTTATTTGAAAATAAAATAGGGGTATTAAATTGATTAATTGATTAAAATTGATTAATTATTGACTTTAAAAGTCATACCCTTAAGTCCTAGGTTCATTAAATTTTAATGAACTTCCAAATTTTAATAATTTTTAGAAATTTATTGATTTATCCTTTCAATTAGAAAAGTGAGGTTGGTTTCTACCAATTAAACCCCTTTTTAAGTTCAATCATCCAAACAAGCTGATGAAAATCAGAGGTTGCCCATTTCTCCCCTTGAGTTAAGCCTAAATGTTAATTAAGGCCAAATTCCTAAAATTATATTTTTGTCCCTAAGGCTCTAATCTTCATAATTTGAAAAATTCAATTCAAATGACTTTGAAATTTTTATCCTACCTCATTCATGGGTCAATTAAGACATCAGAGGAAAAAATGTGATTTTTTCAAAATTTAATTTAATTTATAAAATTATTTTTATGTAAAAATGGGATTTTTCAAGAAAAAATTGTTAACTTGACGAAGATGAAGTTTAATCACTTGAAATTTTTACTAGAGGTAGACCCAGGCTAGAGAGCCATTTTGACAAAATTTCATCAATTTTTGAATTTTATTTAAATTATTATAATTATTTTAATTTCTTGGAAATTTATTAAATATAAAATATTTTAAATGTGGAAAATTATGTTTTACATTTTTAAAAAATCTCCTATAGGTTAGAGAAACCAAAGAAGTAAATTTACATTTTTCTGACTTTTCTTTGATTTATTGGAATTATTTTAGTGGAAATACATTTTTTAGCCTTTAAATTTTATTTTAAGCTTCAAAATACAATATCTTTATTTAAAAAATTAGGAAAAATATTCCAATTGCTTATAAATGCTTTGAAAAATATTTAGAACATTTCCATGAATTTTTTTTATTCTTGTGATTTTTATGATATTTTAATTATTTTAAATATTTAAAAATAGGCTAAAAATGAAGTTTTTATTTTAAATACCATTTTATTTTCATAAAAATTTCCTTGATCGCAGAGAACTCCAAAAACAAGTTTTCATAAATTTTTTAGTTATATTTTGATTTTAAAAAAAATCATTTTGTTGCCAAAAAGAATATTTAACTTGAAAAATTAATTTAGGTCATCAAATGGACACAAAATACTTTGGAATTTTTATGGGGGGTTCTCTGGATTATAAACAGTAGTGGAGATGAAAAATCAAATCATTTTGATGTTTGTGTTTTCCAAAATTAATTACCTTAGTGTTTTAGGGTTTAGACAAATTAGGTTTATTTTGAATGACTTGGTTCATGAGAAATTTTCTTAAAGGTTTTCCGGTCATTATAAACCTTTCAAAATTTTCTTGGATTTTTCTAAGAAACATGTAATTATTATGATTAATTTAAGCAAATAATGTACATAAACTTTAAAGATATGGATCTCTGTCTAGAGGTCTTCTTTGGCTTTGGAAAAATCAGGGAATGTTTCCCTTGATAGAGGCTACAACATGCCAAAACTTCAAGCTATGGTGAAATTCCTATATGCATGGAGAATCAAAAGTCCCAAAATAGTGTTTACTTAATTAAAAATAAAATATGTATCAAATGGACTTAAAATTATTTCCACATTGTTCTCCTCTGTTCACTGAGCAAGATGGTGTTTTAATTTTATTTTTGTAATTTTTCTACACGAAGATATTCAATTTTGAAGTTAAGGGTCATTTTCTGAATTTTTTAATTTCCTATTTATCTATTTAAACGTGCAGCGCCACATCATCCTAGGCAGCTACGAAGCTCCACGTGGCGTGTTCCCATTTGACGTCGCCATCCGCTTCAGCACTGACTTGGCCAACGATTTATGTCCCGAAGCGTTGTCCGGCTTCATCTTGACCATCCATTCAATACACGCTTGATCGAACGACGCTCCGTCATCATCCCCGATAGCCTAACGTGATAATTGTCCATCTTCCAAGCTTGATATCTCCCTCATTTCTCAACCAAATTAAGTGAATTTTTTTTAAAATGCTCGCTAGACTAGAGGAACATATCCATATGATTAAGATGCCATGAAATCAACTCAAAGTAAATGGAGAATCTAAATAGGCTCGGGATGAGGAGGAGTTCAATACCTTTGCTCTGAGAAGGGAAGCTTGAATTGGAGATGCTTGGCATGTTAGTTGGAGACCTAGGAGGCTAGGGATTGAGCCTCTTACTGTGGTGCATGGTCTATGTATGAATTCGCACAAGAATGATTTCAGGTGTTGATCAAAGTCTATGCTAGGGGCTCAATAGAAGAGCAATTTGATGGGGCTTTGTCATCTTTCAGTGTTCTGAAGGTGTGGGAACAAGTAATTAAAGCTTAGGAGACTGTGGGAGTATAATGAGCTCTGTCCTAGTTTTAAGTAGAAATTTGAACTCAAAATTTGGCTTCCACAGTGGGAATCAGTGAGGGAAGATGGTTGGATTGCATTGAGGAGGTCTCAAAGAAGCTCTGTGAGTGATTTGGGAAGTTCTCTCTGAGAAAATTTAAAATTTTAGCACACCTTCCATGGTTGTAAAGATGATCTTTTTATAAAAATGGACAATGGGTCGCTCTGTGGGTCAATTGAGGGGTGCAAAGTGCTGCATATGTG
>NW_018220131.1:155630-161167 GCF_001263595.1 Phalaenopsis equestris
ACTGGGCTAGTCGGTCATGGTGGGGGGAGGTGGCTAGGAGCTCAGGGAACCTAGTGGAATATATCACAGCAATTTAATAGGCTTGGGTTTAGTTTGGCAAAAAGAATTTTAAGCATAAGAATTTATGGCATGAAATCCCTTGATTTAAGGGACCATTAGTCCATGGCTTAGCTTAAGTGGTTAGGTTAGTTTTGGCTCAGTCTTAGGGTCCAACTAATGGCTGTGGAGTCATTAATTTGATGGCTTTGAAGTGGTTAGGCTACATTTAGTGCATGATTCCAAGTGAGTGCAAATGACCAAAACATGGGTTTGGGTCAGGATAGAAATGTCCTTAAGCCCAATTTATTGATGCACTTGATGTAGATGATTGTAATGAACATTTTTTGTGAAGGATTGAAAGGATTTTGAGTTCAATTGGAGGCTCAATTTGAAGGAATTTGAAAATTTGTCATTTTGGGCATGTTGGGCTAGACTTGGGTCTTGATTGGGCTAATCTTGTGCTAATTCCAAATTGATGGTTTAAAATGGTCAATATGAAGCTCATGAAAAGTTTTCAACATAAATTTTGGGATTAAGGCAATCAATTTGTTGAAATTTAGGGACATAAATAATTTGGGGATTTTGGACTTAAGTTGAAATTAAATGAAATTGAGACTTCACCAAGGCCAATTGATGGTCAATTTTGATGTGTAGGAACGTTATAAAGAGCTTTCAATATAAACCATGGCTAATTGAGGGGGCTATGGATTCAATTTTGAGAGATTAGGTGATGTGTCCAAATATGGGGGTTTGACCGAAATATAAAGTGGGCTCAAAGTTTGGGCCAATTGAGCTTGGATTGGGTTTATTTTGGTCACATTAAAGGTGAATTTGAGTTTGGGATTGAAATTTTTGGAGATTGGCATCAAATTGATGGACATTTGAGTTGATTTTGGGGAATTTTGGGTCTTTAAAGGCAAATTTGGGGGTCTTGGTCAAAGATGGTCAAATTGGCCAAATCAGGTCATGTGGTAGTTGAGAAAAGTTAAATTGGGAATATTTGGAATATTTTGGGAATTTTTGGGGTTTTTTAGAATTTTTTAATGTTTTGGGCCCATGAGGGGCATTTTGGTAATTTGGGTGTTTTCAAAAGGTTTGAAATGATTTTTGAACAAGTTTGGATAGTTTGGATAAATTTGGGAATTTTGACAAAATTTAGGGTTTCAAGGGTACTTAGGTAATTTGGAGGTGTTTAGGGGCAAAAGGCCATTTAGGGGCAAAAGGCCTTAGGGGCAAAAGGCCAGGCTGAGTATTTTGGGTAGAATTGGGGAACTAACCCCCAAAAGTAAGCCATGGACCAATGGAAACCCCATTTGGGTCCTCTATGTATTGGTCTTAGCTAAACCCTACTTAGGGATAGCAAGTTTAGGGGACCATCTACATGAGTTTCCCAAAGGCTCAAGGGACCAAAGTCTGGAAATTATGGGTTTCGAGTAGCGAGTGATTGTGAGTGAAGTGAGTGCCTTAGCTTTAGAACAACACCCAAGGTCAAACCTAAGGTAATATAGCTCTATAGGAACTCTCCTTGAGCTCCCCCGTAATGACCCCACATACTAAGTGCTAGAGGTTAGGATCAATATGTGGAACTTCAAGTTGAGTAAGGAAGGGTTTAGAATTTCTACTTGTGAGGGTGCATTTCTCTAGTTCCTTAAGAATAGTCAATAAGAAAGTCATATGGTTGGACCCTAGGCGACTAAAGAGAAAGACTAGACCTCATCCAAAAATTAGGTCAACAAATGGACCCCCAACAGGTGGGGTATGCTGGGCCCACTGACGGATTTGATCATCTAGACACCGGATTTGATCATCTCTTGGTAAGAGCTTCAAGGCATTTAGACACCGGCTATTTCAAGGCATGAATTATTTGATTTTCAAAAATTAGGTGTTTAGGTGCAATTTCAAGGCATTTAGACACCAGATTTGATCATCTCTTGGTAAGAGCTTCACTCTAAACTAAATTATTTGATTTTCACCATGAATTTCTTCCAGATTGAGAATGTGAAGAAAATATTGAAAATAAATTCATGGAATTTAGTTTTGAACTCTTAGAATCACTATTGGAAGCAATTATTTGCATATTTAAAGTATATTTTGGAATTTTTCTATAATTTTGATTAAATTGAAATGACTCCATGACAAAAGAGGTGACTTGAGTTTGATGAGTCTCGCTTCGTCAATGTGAAGGCTCAATCAAAATTTACTTCTCTATTTGAAGGAAAGAAGGGTATACAAGATCAAGTTTTTGAGAGTCTGGGAGAAGAAATTGAACAAGTTATTACCAAGCAAAGGTTGGAAAACTTCTGTTACACCATCAATAAGGCTACTGCAAATATTATGAAAGACAAATATTATGAAAGAATTTTATGCCAACATGTTCTATTCTGAAGGCAAATATTATGAAAGAATTCTATGCCAACATGTTCTATTCTGAAGACAAAATCATTCAAGTGCTGGGATTTTCTGTTGAATTTAATTACGCCCGCATTAACACTTTTTACAAAGTCCCAGACTCTTATAGCTGCCATTATGAAACCTTCAGTACGATGGAAGGCCCACTGAATGATGTAATCAACTTTCTCACTGATCAGAAAGGAACGTGGAAGATAAAGCAACGAGAACGGATAAATTTTTCTGCTTACATGTTGAATGCCACATGTAAAGTGTAGTACTATTTTATTTCCTCTACTCTATTATCGACTTATCACCATAGTCAGGTAATAAGAGATAGAGCTATTATGAATTTTTGTATTCAGAATAATAGAAATATAAATATGGGGAGAATCATTTTTAAGAATATATTGACCATGACAAGAAATGAAACAAGTGGAGGTCTAGGACATCCTCGCGTCATTTATGCACTTTGCCAACTTTCTAGAGTGGAAGCTAGAGATGATGAGGAATGGGTTTACCCTATGAAACCCATTATTAAAGCTAATTTGAAAACTTATGAATTATGAATCCCATGGAGAACTGGAAGTAGGAGTCAAAAACCTTCTACTAGTAGTGATGTCCCCTCTACAAGTTATGACCTTCCACCTTCTAGTTCCCCCATCTAGTTCCCCTACCCTAACTACCCTAACTAATTTGATGAATAAGTTGACCTGGAAGCGAAAAATTATAGAGTTAATAAATGAAAGGATTAGAGGTTTAGAACGTCAACATGATTATTATAGTGAGTACCTTCAGAGGCATTCAAACTTTGAGATAGCTTATTATGAAGCTCAGGCCCGACACTACAGAGGTTTGCCTGATGTTACTTTTCCTGAGTGCTCTCGATATACTCAGTATCAGCCCAATCTACCTGCTGATCAAAGAGATGAAGACATAGTTTGAAATTTTGATATCTGAATGTAATTGATGTACTTGTACTTTTATTTTTATAATTTTTTGTAATAGAAATAAATGTTTGTTTGTACTTTTATTTTTATTGTTGTAATTGGATAATTTTTAATTATTATTTTAAATGTTTACTGTTGTACTTGAAATTTGTTAAATTGTAATGTGATGTGATTTTTATTTTGCATTTTAATTGTAAGTATTTTGTTAGTATTGTCGATGTGTTAGTGAAATATGATGTTTGTTTAATATTTAGTTTTGTATTTATTTCAAAATTTTATTACCCAGTAAATTCTCTAATGATTTATATGTGTACAAAGCTCCTAATATTATAGATCAGGTGAAGTAGAAATTTTGAGAAGAACTGCAAAAATTTCAGAATGATGAAAATGCCTAAAATACTGAGGTATGATTTATATTTAAAATTTTTCTTTCCACATGTATCATTTCATATTGAAAAATTTAAGTTTGGGGGAGGAAAGAAAAAGATTAACTATTAGATGTCCTCTATTTAAATATTTCAAATTTTTTTAATATGATTTTATGTAGTGAACTTAATTCAGATAACTATATTTTGCAGATATTTAAATATTATGATAGATTTAAAGAAATATTTTTTGTAATGAAAATTAATTTTGTAGATTAAAGATATTTAGTATAAGATAATAAGACTATAGTTAACTATTTAAAGTAAAGGAAACTATATTTTAAAGTATTAAGAATCTGGAAATTCATGTGAGAAGAAAAGATTGGGGCTCAATGACGTAAAAGCTATGAAATATTTATAAGGTAAAGGAATGCTTTGAGTTTCAAATTTAGGAAAAGAAAGGTGATGTTCAAAATCAATAAAGGTTATCCAGACATAGTAATCATCACTTGAAAAAGGAAAATAATCCCTGATAAGAAAAAAGAATAAAAAAATGAAAGTGAGGAGAAACTCGAGGATATGCCTAATAAAAAATTGGCTTGACTGGACCTACCTAAAGGAAAAACCTAAATACATTCCTGAACTTATATTTATGGATTAGATCTTTTAGTAGTAGTGTTCTCATGAAGTCCCTATCATCTAAATATTCTAAGTGACTTAATATTACAACATATAGTTATTCTTGAAATGAATAGAAGACTAGAACTCTTAAACTTGATGACTAGATAATCTTATAGCTACGGAGTTAATTTAATTACTTGAATTTTTTTTGAAAATCTCACTATGGTATTTACTTAAATCAAACTTATAATATTTCTGAATTAAAACTTTACTACAATAGATCATAACCTTTATATAGTACTAAAATTACTCGAGGACAAGTAATAGTTATGTTTGGGGATTTTGACCAAACGAAAATATATTGAGATTTTCATACCTATTTTATATTATTTGTGATGATATTGTACATTAAAGAAAGTTATTTTTGATGTTTTATTGCAGGAATGATTAATTAAGGTCATTGGAGCAAAAAGATGCAAAAAGGAGCGAATTTGGAGCAAAAAGGACCAAAATGTGAAGATTTGAACTAGGGCGCCGACAACTAGAAATTCCCAAAACTCTAGATTTAATAATTTAGAAGGCCCACCAACGATGCCCTCGAGGCCGCCGACGGCGAGATCGTCGATTATGTCCAACAACGCATTGGATGAGGATGAATTTTGGAGAGAAGCTTCGGCAACCCTTAGGAAAACTCATCCACAACTTTAAATGAATATTTTGGCTAAAACTGGAGGAGGTGCTAAGGGGGAGAGGCTCTAGAGGCTCTAGTGGTCCTAGAGGCTAGAGATGTTCCATTAGTCTGTGGAGAGTTTAGTACAAAGCCTAATTGTGAGGAATTCTTTGAGAGATCGTAAGACTGGAGGGAAAGTGAGAGATTTCTTCCTCCTTGCTGCTTCGAAGAGGAATTCTGTGTGTTGTAAAGAAAGGAAGAGATTCAGAGGAACTTCGAGGACTTTGCCTGGGGAGAAATTAGAGATAAGTGTTATTTACTTCTTGTAATTTGTATGACTTTGTTTTTATATATGAATTCAGAGTTTTGTTGTGTTTTACCCATGAGGTCTGAGTAGTTTTCTCTGTCTTTCTCCTTGTCTCGAGATTTGTAAAATGGTGATTTAAATTGGTCAAGCCATAAAAATATTAAAGAAGTTGTGATGATCTTTTCACTTCGATCTTA
>NW_018220131.1:161294-195038 GCF_001263595.1 Phalaenopsis equestris
GGGAAATAAAATTATCAGGCGTAGAATTGGAGATTTTAGAGTGACAGAATAAAATCCCTAATTTGGTCCTATAGTTTGGGTGCTGAAGTGTAGATGTATCAGGTCAGGTGAGGGGAACGTGGGAGCTCCGAATTGAGAGCCAGTATCCTCCTAGCCTAAAAGCTGATTCAGTAAACAAGCAGGGTTTTAGTCAATGTTCTTTATGTCTGGACCAAAGGGTAAATAATAGGTATGCTCCTATTTGACACAATACAATTTGAAATGATTCACTTTATCTATTCACTATAATTATTCACTATAAAGAATGATGTTTTCTTATATATTGAATATCACATAATTTCTTGACAAGGAGAAGGATGCTTTCTTATATATTAAATATCACATTAATTACTTTATTAGTATAATTAGTTATTTAAGAGTTATAAAAATTACATATTTATTTCAATTGCCTATTAGTGACAGAAAGCAATTTGAATTCCATTATTTTGATTAAGTATTGCTTTTCAAGAATCTTACTTCCTAGCATCTAATATTACTCCCTTTGGGATCGATGTCGAGAACTTCATTAGAGCCCTATATTTCTTGAGCGATACGTATACTTGCATTGATAAGTGTGACTTTATCATTATTGAATATTTAATACATACATCTTTATCGATTCTATAATTATCATTAAATTTTTTGTTTCGTTGCTGAGGAATTAAATCTTTTAGCAGCAGTATTAATTACTTGTATTTTTAAGCATATATAAAGTCACTGTCAACAGGTAAGGGTCAATCTCAAGATAGAGCATTCGAAGGTAAGGACCTACCTCAAAAGGGGTGAATCAAAAGGAAGTGATTGATTCTAAGATGAGAATTGACAGGTAAGGGTCAATCTCAAAAAGAGAGAGCGTTGGAAGGTAAGGAACGACCTCAAAAGGTAGTGAATCAGAAGGTAGTGATTGATTTGAAATGAGAATTGATAGGTAAGAGTCAATCTCAAAAAGAGAGCGTCAAAAGATAAGGACCGACATCTAAAGGGGTTAATCAGAAGGTAGTGACTAATTTGAAATGAGAATTGATAGGTGAGGGTTAATCTCAAAAAGAGAGAGCGTCGGAAGGTAAGGAATGACCTCAAAAGTAATGAATCAGAAGATAAGGACCGATTATAAAAAAGAATTGATAGGTATGGGTCAATCTTTAGATAAAGCATCAAAAGGTAAGGATCGACCTTAAAATGGGTGAATTAGAAGGTAGTGACTGATTCTAAGATGAGAATTCACACGTAAGGGTCAATCTAAAAAAGAGAGAGCATCAAAAGGTAATGACCGACCTCGAAAGGTAGTGAATCAGAAGGTAGTGACTGATTTCAAATGAGAATTGACAGGTAAGGGTTCATCTTAGAAACTGTGTCAGAAGGTAAGGACCGATCTCAAAATGGGTGAATCAGAAGGTAGTGACTGATTCAAATGAGAATTGATATTTATAAATAGTTTGTGGTGTTGAATTTAAGGATATGTGGCATGCAAAGAGGTTAACATTTTTTTCTTTTTCAAGGAAGATATGCAGAATATTGTGGGGTTTTGTGCATAATGTGCAACTCTTCGGTGATGCAAAAAGTTAATGCAGGCAAGGATAGTCGTGCTGCGTGAGCAAAGAGTAAGAAACTCCAAAATCGAGGGAATCCACTCAACAAATTTATTTTCTTTTCTTGTTGTTTTTATCACATTCAATTTTCAAAAATATGTTTTTCAAATTTTAATTTTAGTTGGTTGATTTTTCAAAAGAGTCTTTTTTTATTTAAATTTATCATAATTTATATTCTTTTCATCATTTTTTATTTGAAAGTTTCTTTTTTTTGTCATTAAATGTTTGTTTGTTCTTCGTTCATTGTAGTTGTGAACCAACGCATGACGAACCAACGCATGGTTCAATGGCTTTTATCCATCACACCGTGAAGGGAAATTGAATAATCAGACATATTTTCTTAAAGTAATTTCATTAATCTACTTCAATAAAATGTTACAGATGAAAAGTAGACCAATGCCTCAAAAAGAGTACAATATGCAAACTGCATGAAGGTACATCCGGAATGTGTCATGTCGAGTATATATCATGGACTGATCATGTCTGATACATATCATATATGTAATGTAGTAGAGAAGAAAGAGAAACCCTCTGAATATATGTCCCCTTATGTAGTGAGCTCGTGATCAAGCTGACCTTCTGAGCCACGTTCCAGGATAAGATTTCCCTTCACGTGCGCCTAGAGGTGCAACCTTCCCATAGCTCATACGACAGCAGATCTTTGAGTTTGGGATCTGGCTGAAATCTAAATGGTATTTTGTTATTGTTCATCCATTAGAATGTCACAAACACCCTACGGTGTTGTACTACGGAAATACAATGCTTGGCGACGTATGCACCGTTGCCTTTTAGAACAAGCACTGAACTACTGACAAGGGGATCTTTACAACTCCTTGGAACTTGTCGGGCTGATTGCATCAATTTCCTTCCCAAAGAAAATATTACTTTCACTCATGAATGAGAATGTGCAGAAGGGTCTTACAAAATAATGATGATCAATGTGAGGAGGTAGCCAGTCTCCCTCATCATATATGCTGATGATGCAGCTATTTGGAATGTAGTCAACTGGCAGTATATTCCATTGGACCAATTATTTAATCCTCGGGGGCAGCGAATCCACTTGATCGTATCGGAGAATCCCGGAAGGTTTTCCTTGTGTGTCTTTCGTGAAATTATAGCAGCATCCTCATTGTATTGTAATCCTTCCCTGTCCTCTCATCCATTTCCTTGGCGTAGAGTAGGTTCTTCTAATGAGCAAGCCTGCTCCACCTCTGTCTCTGAAGTTAAAGATACAATCCAGAATGTTTTGTTCATCTTTTTCTTAAAAGACCCTGATATACAATTCCAGTCCTTCCAATATATTGATGAGTTCTCCGCGGACTTCTTCATAGAACTCAAAGCTTATTTTTTTGACTTTAATGATTTTATAATCCTCTATTGTGATGAGGACAGGTGGCTGGTGCGGATATTCCCTCATTTAATTATTTACAGGAATCCATACTGGTGCCTGTGTTACCTCTAACGGGATGTATGACTCAGTGTCCATAGGAACATACAACTCAGTATACTGTGGGTCATATTGTTTTGTACTCATTGGGATGTATGCCCCCTCCATCTGGCAATCGCTGGTCTGAGATCGATCTTCATTAGAGGCATACTCTTCAAGAGTGCTAAAATGCTCCAAGTGCAGGACATTACAATCCGGACATTCGTCAAAAGCTCCTGTAGCTGACGCTTGTGGTGGTATTTCAACGTTGCAAGTAGGGCAACCCGCACAATAGCCATCCAAGGCTAGCAGTACTTCTGGTTCTTGAACACACTCAGGCTCCTCATCTGCGGTGGGTACACTGGAAGAAATTTACTTCGTATCTAGATTATAGATGTGTCCCTATGGAATGGGTATGAGTTGGTTTTCAATTTTTTACTGGCATCTCTTTTCTTCTCTAAAGAGAGCTCTGTGCTTATGACGGTTGGCATTTCTCCGTTGAGTCCTCCGTAGTGAAGCGAATGGTATCCTACCATTGTTAACAACAACCAAGTTTCTGGCCAGAGTGGCTACCATGGATGGAAGACTACTGATTCCTTCCAAGGGATTGTGTTGTCTTATCACCACTTTCCCCTTCAGTGAGGGATTGCTTTTAGATATGAATTTCAGAATTGAGGGTCGTCCCTCCTTTTCTTGTCCACTGACTACATCCATTAGAGGACCTTTGTAGCCCATGTCAATTTCATTGAACTGCATGTCAAATTTAATAATGCCACCTTGTGGTGCCATCTTGATTTGGTTGTACCCTGACTATCCATCCATGAAGGAGAAAATTTTGTTGGTAGAAGCGATATCCACCATCATTTCTAGTTTTGATAGTGGAAATTTGTCTTTTGGACATGCTTTATTTAGATCTTTGAAATTGACACAAACATGTAGCTGTTCATTTTTCTTCTTCACTGGAACAATGTTAGCTAGCCATGTGGAGTACTACTCTTCCCGCACAAAGTTAGCGCCTATTAGTTTCTTCACCTTGGTTATGACTTGTTGGTCTATTTTGAGGCGCATTCGTCTGGGGGCTTGTTTTACAGGAGTCATATCTTTGTCCACCCTAAGTTTATGAACTACTACTGCTGCTAGCAATCCTGGCATTTCATCATAACTTCAGGCAAAGCAATCTTTGAATTTTGTTAACAATTTGATTAATTCTGAAGATTCTTCATCGTTGAGTAAAGAACTTTTAAAGGTAGGTTGGGGTTGTTCTTCAGTCCCCAGGTTAATTTCCTTTAACTCGTCAAAAATTGACTTGATTTCCTCCTCGAATTCTGGCAGAGCATCTTTTATTGGTTGTTCATTAGAGTCATACTTTATATCAAGGCAAACCTTTCCTAATTTACCAGTAACAACCATGCAAAATTCTGAAACATTAACTAGTCCCACTGTACCAAATTTGAGACCCTCTTTTGAGTTTGGAGTTTGATGCTTAACACTCCATAATTTTTCAAGAAGTTGTAGTTTACCTTTTGGCATTTATTTTGGCAAATGTCCCTGTTGAATTAACTTTTGTACATAAGGCAAAAATTTACCAAAAGGAAATTTTACCACATAAGGCA
Source organism: Phalaenopsis equestris (assembly GCF_001263595.1). Taxonomy (NCBI): domain Eukaryota; kingdom Viridiplantae; phylum Streptophyta; class Magnoliopsida; order Asparagales; family Orchidaceae; genus Phalaenopsis; species Phalaenopsis equestris. The sequence continues at coordinate 165,962 of NW_018220131.1, forward strand.
AAAATTTACCAAAAGGAAATTCATTTAAGTCGTTAGGATCATCATCCAAATTCACATGATTCTTAAGATTAGTAGAGGTAGAAGCACGAAAAAATTTGATTGCCTTTGAACCAACACTACAAACATCCTTAACCTCTAAACTCTCGACTTTTTGAGGGAGGATCGGAGTAAGGGTCATAGTATTCACATACTGGTTTATCCAATCATACATTGTTTCATATTCACTTTTCCCTGTATCTTATAAGGATATCTCGTACTGAGGTTTCTTTTATTTTGTCATCATTATTTCATCTTCAGAACTGTCTTCATCACCAATTTTAATGGTTGGCCTAGTCCGTTCAACAATTAAATTGATTCTTCATCGTCCACCTCCCTGACCTCAACCTCGGGGGTGCGAACCAAAGGAATCTCCATCAATTTGATGTAGAAGGGTGGCGTAACATTATTGAAGAAGAGTTGAATGGTCTCCTTTTTTGTGATTTTATTGAATCTTTATTTTTTTTGTTGAAATCTTGAGCGAGAAAATAGTTTTCTTTGGCGGCTCGTAGTAGGTAGCATCTTCATGAATACTGACTTCATGAATTGAAAACGGTTGTAGACGGTTGTAGATCTAACGGTTGTAGATCTCCTTTGATGCAATGTTCTTGTCCTTCTTTGTAGTATTTCATGCACTAATGTAGAGATGAATGAACCATGTTGTGTTCATGAATCCATGATCAACCATCTAGAGCATTAAAAGAGGTCTCGGCGTCGATGATATGAAATTTAGCTGTTGTTGCTAGTTCTCCGACCTTCATAAGTAATGTGATAAATTCAAGTGCTCTTTCTCCTTTTTTGTTAAGTCCTCTCAGCATCATTTTATTGGATGTAAGCTCTTGGGCTTCGATGTCCAAATAGGCCAATGTTCGTAGGCTCATCAAGTTGAGAGATGCTTCTGGATCTACAAAAACTCTGGATAATACAAATCTGCCAATGTTGACGGAGATGTAGAGTGGTCGATTGTGGTCGGTGGTACCAAGCAGCAAATCGTCATCTGCGAAGCTTACCCCAGGCTGTTATATCAATGAACAAAATTCATCTGAGGTTATGCTGGCCAACTGAGTTAAGCAAATCTTTGGATCGAGCAAAGTTATGACCAGAGCTTCTCTCATCTTCTTTGACAGGATCAGAGAATCTTAGATGCTTAATCAGGCTGGCAACTTTCTAAGATGAGCTAGCATGTTGTAATCCAATTTTTATGGTCCTCCAATTCCCTGTTGACTGTGTGGTTCTTCCATTGACGGAGGTGGAGGTAACTCCTCTTGAGTTACTATTTATTTTCCTTTATCTGTAGGAGTTATCCTTCGGGGCAATACTTTCCCACTTCTTAAGTTTATTTCCATAATTTATTCTTCTTGAGGTATCATTGTTGAGTCTTCCAGTGTTTCTTCTTTGTCCGAAAGATTTAAGTTGAGGGCATGTGGTGTACCGTGGTGTTTGAGGATTGGCTCTTTGCTCTTGGTGCTGTCATAAGCGGTATCATTGATGTCTCCTTCGGCATTGTTAGCGAGCTCACCAGACTCAAGTATGATTTGAGGATCATTTTGGGAATCGAGATCAGAGTTGGATTGGTCATGATCAATTTTTTCATCACTAGAAAGAGTTAAAGCATAGCTGAAATCACAATCATTATATTCATCAGCCTTTTGAGGGGTAAAAAGATAATCATACAAAGTCAGAGGTTTGAGGATTTTCTTTCCCAAATTTGAGACATCCCAAATTTGAGACAACCAATCGACAACCAATCTAGTAGAGGCAGCCCCTATCATACCAGCCCCGGTACTATCAATCTTTGTGATGGCATTCTTCTTTTTATTTGACTTTGATGACTTCGGGTCTGGCGGTGAAAGCTTCATCTCGGGCATGGCGGGCTGAAGACTCTGAGCGGTAGTTTGATTTGAAGTGTTCTGAATTTGATTTAACATCTTCTTGGATGATTTTCTCCACACTGTATCCCATCCATCATTTTAAGTGTGTGTAGAAGATTGTTTTGATGAATTATATATTTAGTTTAGGACCCTCTTAAGCTTGTTCCAAGTTGTACTCCATCAATCTTTTCTAGCGTAAGGATCAATCAGAGAGATTAACTTGAGCGAAATCATATTTATGGAACCTTTTTCAGGTTCTTTTAAATACTTTTTTGGGATCATTATATTTCCATCTTTCAGATTTTTCTCGAGCCAACCCTCAAAGATGAAACATTACTCTATTGTATGTCTAAGTAATCTGTGATATGGGCAATAATTTTGTTGATCCTTCTTATCGAACTCTTCGGGTTTCTTTGGGTCTGGTAGTCTGAACTCAGGTTTCTTCATTAGACTTCTGAATATTTTAGATAGAGCTTCATCTTTGAAAGAGTACACCATTTTCTATCATTCTGCCAAAGATATTCTCTTATTCCCTTTTCGAGGTGATCCTTCTTGAGGCGGTCGCTAGCTAGCTAGACTGGCTATTCTGACTGGCTATTCTATTTCGGAGCTTGCTTTGACAAAGATTCATGAGGAGTTTCTGCATATTTCTTTATCGATTGTTTTCCTTTATCAATAGTTGCGACTGTTCCGGATTTATTTTCAAACACTCTGGTTGCCTTTGACTTCTCGTGTGAATCAATATGTTTGATTTTTTCTTGAAGACTGCTAGCCTTGCTGAGTAGCTTCTCAAAGGATTTGATGGTGAGTCCCTTGAGCATGAATGTTACTAGTCTATGAATGATTTTGAGTTGGATCTCAATCGCATGATGTTCCTGTACTTGAGGTTTAAACTTCATGCTAAGGTTTCTCCACCTCAAAATGTAATCCACCAAAGTCTCATTGGGCTTTTGTATCTCTATCATGAGTTTTCCTATGGAAACATGATATTAAGCTCCGACGAATCTCTTTATAAATAATTCCTCCAACATGGTAAATGTTTTAACCGATGCGTTGGGCAAATCGGCATACCAATTAAAAGCAACTCCTAACAGGCTTCTAACGAACTGTTGACAGATTAAAGCTTCATTTTTTCTTGTATTGCCACAACTGGCTTGGAAGTGTGCTAGGTGTGGTTTGGGATTTCTGGTTACATCATATATTTTAAAGTTAGGGGCAACGAAACCCTTAGGGAAAGGTACGACATCGAACTCTTTCGGGTAAGGTCTACCTTTTAGAATCAATGCACCACCCTTAGATTGGGTTAAGGCATCCTGAACTTGCTTGGCCATCTGTTCAAATTCTTTCATTGGCATGGAGCTTGATGGAGAATCCTTCTTTTATTGCTCATCTCAGTTTGTTGAGGCAACTTCTCTCCTTTCATTTGTAATATGTATGATTTCTGGTTGGTTAATCTCTAGAGTTGCTAGTTGCGGCACTTGTGTTTGCCTATGAATTGTGGTCATAGTGGTCATGGCGGCGGCCATCTCTTCATCCTTTTTTTCTAATAGGCTGACTTGCTCATTCCTTAGGAGGATAGTCCTGCACAGCTCATCTATGGCATTCTCTTCAATAGTAGGTTAAGCGTAATGCGCATATACAGTTGCCCTGGTTTCAATAGCATGGACATCCATAAAATCTTCCTTAAGGTAATCGTTATAGTCAAAATTTTCATCATCATCATCTATGGAAACTCCATGTTCCCAAGCTAACTCTGAAATCTCGACTCTGAAATTTTCAAATTTTTCTTCGATTATCGATTCTTAAATCATCTTAAGATCCGAAGGACCTTGCTGGACATCCTCTACTTGCTCTTCCATCTCGCTGGCAGTCGTTGCAATGATGTCAGATATTTTGGACCTTGACTTCATCCCATGATCTTGCCCTGCGGGTTCACTGATTGTATTGTTGTAGAAACCTTGAGTATCCATGCTTTCCTCTTTGACGATGATGTCTCAGGACAGAGTGTCCTAGCAGAAGCATCGATATGTCGAGGAGAAATATGCTCCGCAAGGTGTAGATCAGATACAATATCAGGTAACCTCTTTGTCTTTTCCTTTTTAGGAGTATCTTTATGATGTATGCCTGGTAGGACTCTCAGACCCAGTCTTGATTTTACTGGTCGATGGCCTGTTATCCTGGTAGCGGTTAGTAACAGCGGCAGTGTCAACTCTGTTTCCCAGGTAGAACCAGATGGGAGTGCAAGCAGGCAGATTTTCATTCGACTTTTGTTTGGTAGACTTGATGTCCCTTAAAATCTTTTCCTTTGTTTGAGGGGATATTGCATGTCCCACTCGTTTGAGTAAATCACAAACTGAAAAAACCTCTTTGATAGTAAGTCTCTGAAAAATTGAGCTGACTCGAGTGATAGGGGTAGACTTCTTTTTCTCTCTATCCTGTCCATGAAGCGATGGTAAAGAAGCAGCAATCTTCTGGACACTCTCATGTCAGTCGGTATCCACTAAAGGATGAAATCTGCTTCCTCGCAGTAGTGGCTATATTTCTGGTAGTTCAAATTCCTCTTGGTGAGGCTCTTCCTTCAAGGGTGTTTTCCTAGGATCCTAGGCTTTAGCAGCTTTCTGAATCCTCCTGTTGCAATTTCTTTTCTGAGTTTGGGTTAGCTGTGTAGTCTTTGAACTTGATCAGATTTCAAACATTGAAGTTAGATCAGCTAATCCCTCTACTAGATCCTCAAGAATCATTATTTTTTTCCTTTAGTAGCAGGAACAATAGGTTTGGCAGGCGCTGCGGTGGCAGTAGAAGTCTTAGCCTTCTTGCAAGAAGGGAAGTCCTGAAGATAGTTCAGTTTAAACTCAGCAGACGGATCCTGAATTTCTGGAGCGGTGAATTTGATCACGATGAATGGAGCTTTTTCAAGAATGACCTTGAAGTGTTCAAATTGGGCTCCAAACTTAATGGTAGGAACAACGTTGCGGACTTCGCGACTTGTTGGCAAGTTGCAGGAAAAAGTCAGCGTTCGGCAGGCCATTGCAGCAGCTTTAAAATAAAAAAGCTCTTGGGTTACCTATATGACCAAAACCTTGTAATCTTAGAGCAAGCACTAAAAATTAACAGTGGTTATTCTATAGACCGGGAAAGTTTTAGTTTGTGGAGATTTAAAAAAATTTAATAAAAGAAAAATTGAAAGTAGAGAAAATTTAATTTGTAATGAAAATAAAAATTTAAGCGCGTGCAACACGACATAACTTTTATTTAATTTTCACAATAGCAAATCAAGATTGAAAAGGAGATGTGAAGTGTTTAGGACACGGTGTGGGACCTATTTAGCAACACATAAAGCCCAGGTGGAATTTAGTCCACCAACACACCTATTGGGGTCCGACCCCACATGAAGATCTAAAGAGTACTTAATGGCTTCCTAAACACATATATTCAAAGGTGATTGAACAGGTAGTCCTGAAGTCCAAAGAGTTGACCGTACTTTCCAAACGTAGCAATGGGTAATGCATGCTAAGAGAAGAAGGGTAATTTTGGTCGCCAGAAGCAGTCGACAATGTTTTGGTTTGGCGAGTTGCCCGTAAGAAGCTGTCGGTCACCGGAATCAAAATCCTGTCACCCGCTTCGGAAGGGAAGGACACTTCGGAAGGACATTTTAATGTTTAGAAAAATATGAAATTAAACTGACCCCATATTTATCATAGTTTAAATGAAAGAGCGATATACCCCAAATCCAGTATCTATCCCGAAAGATGAACACAAGACTTGAGGATGAGGCTTGATCAAATAAATTAAGAATTGTATTACGTCCGTTTGGTCTGCGAAACCATTTTATTTGCTGACAATTTCCCCTATTTAATATGAAGAACTAAATAACATTTATATTAATCTGGGTTTGGACAAGCTTCCTATAAGGGAAAGCCCCTATAGTTAATTACGTCCTAAATGATCGAAGTCATCTAAGAAAACTCTCAATAAAAATCAGGAAATATTATCTTCAAGGATTTCAAAAGGATATGACTGTTCAACGATATCAAACAAAGAGGTGTGAAATGGTATTGGCTCAAGTTTGGAGCATTTTGTTTTTGGAATCCAAAGGAGGAAGAACTATGGGATGTCATGGATTTGGAGGAGAACCTCAGTGACTTCTCGGTCTATCTTATTGTTTGGCTTCAGTTTTGAGGAGAAATATTTAGGTGTTTCATCCTGCCAATTTTATTTGTTCGGACTTACAATCGTGTGAGATGATCACATAAATGACCTGGAAGATGTGAGGGTTTAGGTCGTGACAAACGACACCCTCAGAATCCTAAGATAAGTTAGGGCTTATATTGTACAACATAGTTGTACAAAGGCCTATAGATGAGGTGATGATTTATGTTGCATAAGCAAACAACCTCAAAATCTTATGGATTGGTTGTTTAATTCTAAGGAAGGAAGTTGGTTTAGGTGATGTAGACGTGTTTTGTTGTTGAAGATGGTCTCGCTACCCACAATGCTATCTCCAAGCTCCTTGTGATGACTAATTTTAGTCTTTTAGGGTGTAAAGTTATGATGTCAAATCAGGTGGCCCTATGGTTGTAGTTCTTTAAATTTTCATGGGGTTCTTAAAGTTGATTAGAACGACACTGGTTAGGATCCCACGGTTCTGTTGTTTCGGCACCACTTTTTTATATTGGATTCGCTTAGTCTAAATAAATTTACTAAACTCAACTTAATGAGTTCCATAATTTCATTTAGACCGAGGGAAGCCTCGTTAGCAACCGTAGGTTACCTCAGCAAATGGTTATCTCCTCCAAGGGGTTGTCAATCATCCAATAGAGATGACTTAATTTAGTTAAAATTATGGTTTTTATGATGTTTGTGATTAAATTTTAAGTTATTTTATATTTTGAATGTTGTGGCAGTGAATTTTATCTTGGTTGATTTTAACTTTAGTTTTGGTTTTGGTTTTGTGGCTATCCTCATAGTTTTAGTTTTCATGCAAGGTGACATCATTGTTTAGCCTGCAAGTTTTGCAAGTATAAAAAGTACAAGAAAGACAACACTGTAAACTATAAAAAGCGTACCTAGTGCGTCTTCTCGTTCTAGCATCTGAAACTTAAAATGCATGTCAGGGCATTTTATATGAAGCAGGAAAAAAAGGTTTTGGTGACCTACCTAGCCCTAGGTCATATCTTGGTGGGTCCCTATTAATTTAAATTAATTTGATTAAAGATGATTTTGTTAGGCAAAGCACGTCAAGTTTAGTAGACCTGTGAGGTATCCAACAAGTTAGGAGAAAGAAGCAGGTCCATGCTTCCCTCACACTACCTGGTAAAAGGCCTTGAGCTCATTTAAACTTATTGTGTTGCTTAGTAATTCACCTATGAAAACCTTAATGTTCAATGAACATTGATGTCCTAATTATCCCTAAGAGTAGGGTAATTATCATTTATAATTTAATTTTGAAGATTACGTGAATGAAGACCCTTACAGGGGGAAGCTAGTGTTGTTGGAACACTTCGCCAAATTTTGGTTCTAATTGGGCTTATGGTGTTTTAAAGGTCTTAGATTTTAGCTATGTTTTCTTTTCTAATTCTCATTTACTCATTCTTGATTTAACTCATATCACTACTAAGCCGTTAAGACGTAGGTTAGTGTGTTAATTACTTTGGAAAAGGTTAAGTTTTTGGTGATCATGATTCATTATTTGAATTTCATTTGAACATCAAATAGGGGTATTAAATTAATTAATTATTGACTTCGAAAGTCACACCCCTAAGTCTTAGGTTCATTTAATTTTAATGAACTTCCAAATTTTAATAAATTTTGGAAATTTTTTTTATTTATCCTTTTAATTAGGAAAGTGAGGTTAGTTTCAACCAATTAATCCTTTTTTTAATTTCAATCATACAAACAAGTTGATTAAGATCAGAGGTTGCCAATTGAGGTTGCCCATTTCCTTCCTTAATATAAGCCTAAATGTTAATTAAGGCCAACTACCTAAAATTACATTTTTGCCCTTAAGTCTCTAACACTTCATAATTTGTTAAATTCAAATCAAATGACTTTGAAATTTTTATCCTACCTCATCCATGGGTCAATTAAAACATCAGAGGAGACAATGTCATTTTTTCAAAATTTAATTTAATCTATATAATCATTTTTATGCAAAAAATGAGATTTTTTTAAAAAAATTGCTAACTTGACCAAGGTGAAGCCTAATCACTTAAAATGTTTACTGCAGGTAGACACAGACAAGAGAGTTATTTGGACAAAATTTCATGATTTTTTGAATTTTATTTGAATTATTTTAATTTCTCGGGCGTTTATTAAATATAAAATATTTAAATGTGGAAAATAAAGTTTTACATTTTTGAAAAATCTCCTTGAGGTTAGAGAACTAAGAGAAGGAAATTTTATATATTTCTATTTTTTCATTGATTTATTGCAATTATTTTAGCGGAAATCCATTTTTTAGCCTTTAAAAATTATTTTAAGCTTCAAAATACAATATCTTTATATAGAAAATCAGGAAAAATATTCCAATTGCCTCTAAATGCTTAGAAAGCAATTTAGAACTTTTCCATGAATTTTCTTATTTTTGTGATTTTTATGAATTTTTAATCATTTTAAATATTTAAATATAGGCTAAAATGAAGTTTTTATTTTAAGTACCATTTTATTTTTATAAAGTTCCTTCGATCACAGAGAACTCCAAAAATAAATTTTCATAATAAATTTTCATAATTAAATTTTCATAATTTTTTGAGTTATATTTTGATTTTAAAAAAAATCATTTTGGTGCCAGAAAGGATATTTGACTTGAAAAATCAATTTAGGCAATTTATAGTTTTGGTTTTGGTTTTGTGGCTATCCTCATAGTTTTAGTTTTCATGCAAGGTGACATCATTGTTTAGCATGCAAGTTTTGCAAGTATAAAAAGTACAAGAAAGACAGCAATGTAAACTATAAAAAGCGTACCTAGTGCGTCTTCTCGTTCTAGCATCTGAAACTTAAAATGCATGTCAGGGCATTTTATATGAAGCAGGAAAAAAAGGTTTTGGTGACCTACCTAACCCTAGGTCATATCTTTGTGGGTCCCTATTAATTTAATTAAGGATGATTTTGTTAGGCAAAGCACGTCAAGTTTAGTAGACCTTTGAGGTATCCAACAAGTTAGGAGAAAGAAGCAGGTCCATGCTTCCCTCACACTACCTGGTAAAAGGCCTTGAGCTCATTTAAACTTATTGTGTTGCTTAGTAATTCACCTATGAAAACCTTAATGTTCAATGAACATTGATGTCCTAATTATCCCTAAGAGTAGGGTAATTATCATTTATAATTTAATTTTGAAGATTACGTGAATGAAGACCCTTACAGGGGGAAGCTAGTGTTGTTGGAACACTTATCCAAATTTTGGTTCTAATTGGGCTTATGGTGTTTTAAAGGTCTTAAATTTTAGCTATGTAATTTTAGCTATGTTTTTAGCTATGTTTTCTTTTCTAATTCTCATTTACTCATTCTTGATTTAACTCAGATCACTACTAAGCCGTTAAGACGTAGGTGAGTGTCTTAATTACTTTGGAAAAGGTTAAGTTTTTGGTGATCATGATTCATTATTTGAATTTAATTTGAACATCAAATAGGGGTATTAAATTAATAAATTATTGACTTCGAAAGTCACACCCCTAAGTCTTAGGTTCATTTAATTTTAATGAACTTCCAAATTTTAATAAATTTTGGAAATTTTTTTTATTTATCCTTTTAATTAGGAAAGTGATGTTAGTTTCAACCAACTAATCCTTTTTTTAATTCCAATCATACAAACAAGTTGATTCAGATCAAAGGCTTCCCATTTCCTTCCTTGATATAAGCCTAAATGTTAATTAAGGCCAAATACCTAATATTACATTTTTGCCCTTAAGTCGCTAACACTTCATAATTTGTTAAATTCAAATCAAATGACTTTGAAATTTTTATCCTACCTCAACCATGGGTCAATTAAAACATCAGAGGAGACAATGTCATTTTTTCAAAATTAAATTTAATCTATATAATCATTTTTATGCAAAAAATGAGATTTTTCAAAAAAAAATTGCTAACTTGACCAAGGTGAAGCCTAATCACTTAAAATGTTTACTGCAGGTAGACACAGACAAGAGAGTTATTTGGACAAAATTTCATGATTTTTTGAATTTTATTTGAATTATTTTAATTTCTCGGGCATTTATTAAATATAAACGTTTATTAAATATAAAATATTTAAATGTGGAAAATAAAGTTTTACATTTTTGAAAAATCTCCTTGAGGTTAGAGAACTAAGAGAAGGAAATTTTATATATTTCTATTTTTTCTTTGATTTATTGGAATTATTTTAGCGGAAATCCATTTCTTAGCCTTTAAAAATTATTTTAAGCTTCAAAATGCAATATCTTTATTCAAAAAATCAGGAAAATTATTCCAATTGCTTCTAAATGCTTAGAAAGCAATTTAGAACTTTTCCATGAATTTTCTTATTTTTGTGATTTTTATGAATTTTTAATCATTTTAAATATTTAAATATAGGCTAAAATGAAGTTTTTATTTTAAGTACCATTTTATTTTTATAAAGTTCCTTTGATCACAGAGAACTCCAAAAAAAAAATTTTAGAATTTTTTGAGTTATATTTTGATTTTAAAAAAAATCATTTTAGTGCTAGAAAGGATATTTGACTTGAAAAATCAATTTAGGCCATTAAACGGACTCAAAATGCTTTGAAGTTTTTATGGGGAGTTATCTGGATCTTAAACAATAGTGGAGATAAAAAATCAAGGTATTTTCCAAAATTAATTACCTTAGTTTTTAAGGGTTTAGGCAAATTAGGTTTTTTTTGAATGACTTGGCTCATGAGAAATTTTCTTAAAGGTTCTCTGGCCATTATAAACCATTATAAACCTTCCAAATTTTTTTTGGATTTTTCTAATCAACATGCTAATTTTCATGATTATTTTAAGCAAATAATGCACATAAACTTAAATAATCTGCATAAATTTGAAAAATATAAATCTCTGTCTAAAGGTCTTCTTTGGCTTTGAAAAATCTTGGAATGTTCCCCTTGAGAGAGGCTAAAACATGCCAAAAATTCAAGCTATGGTGAAATGCCTATAAGCATGGAGAGTCAAAATACTCAAAATAATGTTTAATTAATTAAAAATAAAATATGCATCAAAGGGACTTCAAATTATTTCCACACTGTTCTCCTCTATTCACTGAGTAAGAGAGTATTTTTATTTTATTTTGTGATTTTTCTACACCAAGAGAGTGATATTTGAAGTTAAGAATTATTTTCTAATTTTTTTAATTCCCTATTTAACTATTTAAATGTGCGGCGCCACATCATCCTAGGCAGCTCTGAAGCTCCACGCGGAGCGCTCCCATTTAATGCTATCATCCACTTCAGTGCTGACTCGGCCTGCAGTTTATGTCCCGAAGCGCTGTTTGGCTTCATCTTTACCGTCCATTCGATACACACCGGATCGAATGACACTCCGCCATCGTGACTGGTAGCCTAGCCCAAGAACCTTCCATCTTCCAAGCTTGATAACTCCCTCATTTCACAACAAAATTAGGTGACTTTGTTTTAAATGCTCGCCTAGACTAGAGGAACATATCCATATTGTTAAGATGCCATGAAATCAACTCAATGTAAATGGAGAATCTAAATAGGCTCGGGATGAGGAGGAGTTCAATATCTTTGCTCTCTTTGCTCTGAGAAGGGAAGCGGAAGCTTCAATCAGAGATGCTTGGCACATTCCTTGGAGACCAATGAGGCTAGGGATTGAGCCTCATGCTGTGGTGTAAGGTCTAGGTATAAATTCGACCATGCTCGATTTCATGTGTTGATTAAAGTCTATGCTAGGGACATTTGATGGGGCTTTCTCTTCTATCAATGTTGTGAATGTGTGGGTACAATTAATTGAAGTTTGGGGGACTGTGGCAGTGAGCTCTGTCCTGGTTTTAGGCAGAAATTTGAACTCAAAATTGGGCTTCCACAGTGGGAATCAGTGGGGGAAGATGGTTGGATTTCCCTGAGGAGGTCTCAAATAGGCTCTCTGAGTGATTTGAGAAGCTCTCTTTGATAAAATTTCAGCACACTTTCCATGGCCGTGGAGGTGAGCTTTTTATAAAAATGGTCAATGGGTGGCTCTGTGGGTCAATCGAGGTGTTCAAAGTGTTGCCTATGTGGAGTGCAGAGAGGCTCTAACATTTTCTTTTTTAATGAGGTGGGCTCTTGGTTTGTTTGGGTGAAGCTCAAGAAGTGGTGGCCCTCAGTTTTGGCTTCTTTGGTGACTAAACTGGTCGGTTATGGCAGGGGGAGGTGGCTAGGAGCTCAGGTAACCCAGGGGAATATGTCACAACAATTTAATGGGCACAATTTAATGGGCACAATTTAATGGGCTTGGGTTTAGTTTTGGCAAAAAGAATCTTACGCTTAATCAATTATGGCATGAAATCCCTTGATTTAGGGGAGCAATGTTCCATGGCTTAGCTTTGGTGGTTAGGTGAGTTTTGGCTCAGTCTTAGGGCTAACTAATAGCTGTGGAGTCATTAACTTTATGGCTTTGGGGTGGTTAGGCTACATTTAGTGCAAGGTCCAAGTGGGTAAAAATGACCAAAATTTGAGTTTGAGTTTGGCTAGCCATGTTCTTGAGCCCAATTGATTGATGCACTTGATGTAGATTATTGTAATGAACATTTTTGGTGATGGATTGAAAGGATTTTATGTTCAATTGGAGGATCAATTTGAAGGAATTTTAAAATTGGTCATTTTTGACATGTTGGGCTAGACTTGGGTCTAGATTGGGCTAACCTTGGGCTAGGTCCAAATTGATGGTTTAAAATGGTCAACAGGAATCTCATGACGAGTTTTCAACATGAATTGCGTGCTAATTATGGGATTAAGGAGATTAATTTGGTCAAATTTGGGGACATAGAAAATTTTGGGCAATTTGGTGATTTTGGACTTAATTTAAATTAAATGAAATTGAGACTTCACCAAGGCCAATTGATGGTCAAGTTTGTTGTGTAGAAATTTTATAAAGAGTTCAACATAAACCATGGCCAATTGAGGGTGCTATGGATTCAATTTTGTGAGATTAGGTCATGTGTCCAAAATTGGATGTTTGATCTAAATCAAAATTGGCTCAAAGCATGGGCCAATTGAGCTTGGATTTGGTTTATTTTTGTCACATTGAAGGTGAATTTCAGTTAGGGAATAAATTTTGGGGGAGATTGGGATCAAATTGATGGACATTTGAGTTGAATTTGGAGAAATTTGGGCCTTTAAAGGTAAATTTGGGGTCTTGCTCAAAGATGGTCAAATTGGTCAAATTAAATCATATGGTAGTTGAGAAAAGTTAAATTGAGAATATTTGGAATATTTTGAGATTTTTTGGGATTTTTTAGAATTTTTGAATGTTTAGGCCCATAGAGGGGCATTTTGGAAATTTGGCAATTTTTGGTGATTTTGGGTAATTTGGGAGTCTTCAGAAAGTTTGAAATGATTTTTGAATAACTTTGTGTATTTTGGATAAATTTAGGAATTTTAACCAAATTTAGGGTTTTAAGGAACCAAATTTAGGGTTTCAAGGGTATTTAGGTAATTAGGGTACTTAGGTAATTTGGGGGAGTTTAGGGGCAAAAGGCCAGGCCGAGTATTTGGGGAACTAACCACCAAAAGTAAGCCATGGACCAATGGAAACCCCATTTGTGTCCTCTATGTAGTGGTCTTAGCTAAGCCCTAGCCTAGGGCTAGTAGGTTTAGGGGACCATCTACATGAGTTTCCCAAAGGCTCAAGGGACCAAAGTCAGGAAATTATGGGTTTAGAGTAGTGAGTGATTGTGAGTGAAGTGAGTGCCCTAGCTCTAGACCAATATCTAAGGTCAATCCTATGGTCAAATAGCTCTATAGGAACTCTCCTTGAGCTCCCCCATAACGAACCCACCTACTAATTGCTAGAGGTTGGGACCAATATGTGGAACTTCAAGTTGAGTAAAGAAGAGTTTAGAATTTCTAATGGTGAGGGTGCCTTTTTCTAGTTCTCTAAGAATAGTCAATAGGAAAGTCCTATGGCTAGACCCTAGGCGACTAAAGAGAAAGACTAGACCTCAACCAGAGATGAGGTCAACAAATGGACCCCTAATAGGTGTGGTGTGCCGGGCAAACACACCGCGCGTATTGGCATTGACCGACGAGATCAACAAAATCAATACAGACTCCTAGCTCAACAGACCTAGATGAAATGTGTAGAGTTGTGTGTGCTATTTTCTTTTGATGGGGAATATAGCAGGTGAATATTTGATCAAATTCAAGAAGTAGGGACTCTCCCTGGGGATTGGAGAGTGGATTTTAATGTTGTCAGATTTCATGTGTTTTTAGAGGATGGGAATCATCATGTAAGTGATGATCCCGAAGTGGGAAGTTGAGATTAGGTATCAATTTCAGAAGAGGGTCAGAAGTTTGTGACCGACCCTAAAAAATAGAATCATGATTTTGGCATTGATTCTAAAGTGAGGATTCAAAATTTAGTTAACATTTTCAAGAGAGAGAGTCGGCAGTTATGGACCGACCTTAAAAGGAGAAAATTAGAAGTTAGGGATTGATTTCAAAGTAATCATTTGAAATTTAAGTATTGTCTCAAAAGAGAGTGTCAGAAGGTAAGTACTGATCTCAAAAGAAGTAAATCAGAAGTTAAGGACTGATTTGAAATGAGAATTGACAGGTAAGGGTCAATCTCAAGAGAGAGCGTCGGAAGGTAAGGACCGACCTCGAAAGGGGTGAATCAGAAGGTAGTGACTGATTCTAAGATGACAATTGATAGGTAGGGTCAATCTCAAAAAGAGAAAGTGTCAGAAGGTAAGGACCAACCTCAAAAGGTGATGAATCAGAAGGTAGTGACTGATTCAAAATGATAATTGATAGGTAAGGGTTAATCTCAAAAAGATAGTGTCGGAAGGTAAGGTCCGACCTCAAAAAAGGTGAATCAGAAGGTAGTGACTAATTCAAAATGGGAATTGATAGGAAATGGTTAATCACAAAAAGAGAGAGCGTCGGAAGGTAAGGACCGACTTCGAAGGTAATGAATTAGAAGGTAGGGACCGATTCTAATTAAGAATTGACAGGTAAGGGTCAATCTCAAGAGAGTGCGTCGAAAGGTAAGGACTGACCTCAAAAGGGGTGAATCATATAGGAGTGACTGATTCTAAGGTGAGAGTTGATAAGTAAGGTTCAATTTCAAAAAGAGAGAGCGTCGGAAGGTAAGGACCGACCTCAAAAACGTAGAGAATCAGAAGGTTGTCACTGATTTGAAATGAGAATTGACAGGTAAGGGTCAATCTCAAAAAGTGCGTCGAAAGGTAAGGACCGACCTCAAAAGGGGTGAATCTGAAGGTAGTGACTGATTCAAAATGAGAATTGATATTATCTAAATAGTTTGTGGTGTTTAATTTAAATAGTCGTGTTGCGCGAGCAAAGAGTAAGAAACTCTGAAATCGAGGGAATCCACTCAACAAATTTGTTTTCTTTTCGTGTTATTTTTATGACATTTAATTTTCAAAAATATGTTTTTCAAATTTTAATTTTATTTGGTTAATTTTTAAAAAAAGACTTCTTTTACTTAAATTTATCATAATTTATATTATTTTCATCATTTTTTATTTGAAAGTTTCTTTTTTATCATTTAATGTTTGTTGTTTTGTTCTTCATTCATTGTAGTTGCGAACCAACGCATGGTTCAATGGCTTTTATCCATCGCACCGAGAAGAGCAATTAAATAATCAGACAAATTTTTCTGAAAGGATTTCATTAATCTGCTTCAATAATTTTTTTTAGATGAAAAGTAGGCCAATACCTCAAAAAGAGTACAATATGCATGAAGGTACATCCCGAATGTGTCAAGTCGAGAACATATCATGGACTGATCATTTATGATAAATATCATATCTATAATGTTGTAGAGAAGACATAGAAACCCTCTGAATATCTGTCCCCTTGCGTAGTGAGCTAGTGATCAAGCTGACCTTCTAAGCCTCGTTCCTAGATAAGTGTTCCCTTCATGTGTGTCTAGAGGTGTAACCTTCTCATAGCTCATACGACAGCAGTTCTTCGAGTTCGGGATCTGGCTGAAATCTAAAAAGTATTTTGTTGTTGTCCATCCGTCAGAAAGTCACACACCCTACGGCGTTGTACTCCGGGAATGCAGTGCTTGGCGACGTCTGCACCGTTACCTTTTAGAAGAAGACCTTTTAGAAGAAGCACTGAAGAAGCACTGAACCTACTGGCAAGGGAATCTCTACAGATCCTTGGCACTCGCTGGGGCTGATGGAATCAGTTTCCCTCCCAAAGAGAATATTGCTTTCACTCATGAATCCGACTGTGCATAAGGGTCTTACGAAATCATGATGATCAATGTGAGGAGGTATGCAGTCTCCCTCGTCAAATATGTTGATGATGCAACTGTTTGGAATGCAGTCAACTGGCAGTATATTCCATTGGACCATTGGTCTAATCATCCATTTAATCATCGGAAACAGCTGATCCACTTGATCATACCTGAGAATCCCGGGAGGATTTCCTTGCCTGTATTTCATGAAATATTAGCAGCATCCACATTGTATTGTAATCCTTCCCTTTCCTCTCATCGATTTCCTTGGCTCAGAGTAGGTTCCTTTCAAGAGCAACTCTGCTCGACCTCTGTCTCTTAAGTCAAAGATACAATCCAGAATGCTTTGTTCATCTTTTTCTAAGAAGATACCAGTATATAATTCCAGTCCTTCCAATATATTGACGAGTTCTCTCTGGACTTCTTTATAGAACTCAAAGCTTCTTTTGTTGACCTTGCAGATTTTATAATACAATGTTGTGCTGAGGACAGGCGGCTGGCGCGGGCATTCCCTCATTTCATTGTTGATAAGAATCCAGACTGGTGTCAGTGTTACCTCTAACGGGATGTATGACTCAACGTCGATCGGAACATACAACTTAGTATATCGTGGGTCATATTGTTCTGTACCAATTAGGACGTATGCCCCTTTCATCTAGCAATCGCTGGTCTGGGTTTGATCTTCATTAGAGTCATATTCTTCAAGAGTGCTGAAATGCTTCAAGTGCAGGACATTAAAGTTCGGACCTTCAAAAAAAGCTCTTGTAGCTGACGCTTGTGGCGGTATTTCAACATTGCAAGTAGGGCAACCCACGCAAAGGTCATCCAAGGCTGGCAGTACTTTTGGTTCTTGAACATACTGAGGCTCTTCATCTATGGTGGGTAGGTTGGAAGAAGTTACCTTCATATCCAAATTATAGATGTGTCACTTTGGATTGGGGACGAGTTGGTTTCTATTTGTTGTTGACGTCTCTTTTGTTCTCTCAAGAGAGCTCTGTGCTTACGACGGTTGGCATTTCTCCGTTGAGTCCTCCGTAGTGAAGCGAATGGTATCTTACCATTGTTATCAGCAACCAAGTTTCCAGCCAGAGTGGCTACCATGGATGGTAGAGGGCTGATTCCTTCCACGGGATCATGTTGTCTTATCACCTCTTTCTCCTTCGGTGAGGGATTATTTTTTGATATGAATTTCAGAATTGAGGGCATTCCCTCCTTTTCTTGTCCACTAACTACATCCATTAGAGGACCTTTGTGGCCCATGTCAATTTCATTGAACTCCGTGTCGAAGTCGTTAATGTCACCTTGTGGTGCCATCTTGATTTGGTTGTACCCCGATGATCCATCCATGAAGGAGAAAATTTCGTGGGTAGAAGAGATATCCACCATCATTTCTAGTATTGGCAGTGGAAAATTTTCTTTTGGACATGCTTTATTTCGTTCTCTGAAATCGACAAAAATAAATAATTGTTCATTTTCCTTCACTGGAACAATGTTAGCTAACCATGTGGGGTACCGCGCTTCCCGCACAAAGTTAGTAGTTAGTGTTTATCAGTTTCTTTACCTCGGCTATGACTTGTTGTTCTATTTTGAGGCGCATTCGTCTAGGGGCTTGTTTTATAGGAGTCATATCTTTGTCCACCCCAAGTTTATGAACTGCTACTTCTGCTGACAGTCCTGGCATTACATCATAACTCCAGGCGAAACAATCTTTGAATTCTGTTAATAATTTGATCAATTCTGAAGACTCTTCATCATTGAGTAAAGAACTTGTAAAGGTAGGTTGGGGTTGTTCTTCAGTCCCGAGGTAAATTTCCTTTAACTCTTCCATAGTTGACTTGATTTCCTCCTCAAATTCTGGTGGAGCATCTTCTATTGGTTTATCATTAGAGTCATTCTCTATATCGAGGCAATCCTTTTTTGATTTACTAGTAACAACCATGCAAAATTTTGAATCTTTGACTGGTCCCACTATAAAAAATCTGAGACCCTCTTTCAAGTTTGGAGTTTGATGTTTAACACTCGATAATTTTTTAAAAAGTTGTAGTTTACCTTTTGGCATTTGTTTTGGGAAATGTCCCTACTGAATTAACTTTTGTACATAAGGCAAAAAGTAACCAAAAGGCAATTCCATTAATTCGTTAGGATCATCATCTAAATTTACATGATTTTTAAGATTAGTAGAGGTAGAAGCACGGTAAAAATTTGATTGGCTTTAAACCAACACTACGGACTTCCTTGACCTCTAAACTCTCATCCTTTTGAGGGAGGATCGAAGTAAGGGTAATAGTATTCACATAGTGGTTTATCCGATCATACATTATTTCATATTCAATTTTGTCCATATCTTCTAAGTATATCTCATACTTAGTTTTCTTTTATTTTTTTTCATCATTATTTCATCTTCAAAACTGTCTTCATCACCAATGTTGTCGTTTGGTGTAGTCCATTCAACAATTAGATTGCTTCTTCCTCGTCCACATCCCCGGCCTTGACCTCGGGTGAGCGAACCAAAAGAAGCTCCACCAATTTGATGTAGAAGGGTGGTGAAAGATCCTTGAAATAGAGTTGAATTGTTTCCTTTTTGTGATTTTTCTGAATCTTCATTTTTATTTGTTGGAATCTCACGCGAGAAGACAGTTTTCTTTTGTGGCGCGTAGTAGACAACATCTTCATGAATATCGACTTCATGAATTGAAAACGGTTGTAGATCTCCTTTGATGCAATGTTCTTGTCCTTCTTTGTAGTATTTGATGCACTGATGTAGAGATGAAAGAACCATGTCCACGGTCGGCCAAGTAGAGCGTTAAAATAGGTCTCGGTGTTGATGATATGAAATTCAGAGGTTATTGCTAGTTCTTCAACCTTCATAAGTAATGTGATAGATCCAAGGAATCTTTCTCCATTTTCGTTAAACCCTCTTAGCATTATTTTATCAGTCGTAAGCTCTTGGGCTTCGATTTCCAAATAGGCCAATGTTCGTAGGCTCATCAAGTTGAGAGATGCTCTTGGATTTACCAGAACTCTAGATAATACTAATCTCCCGATGTTGTCGGAGATGTAGATTGGTCGACTGTGGTCGGTGGTACCAAGTAGCAAATCTTCATCTGTGAAGATTACCCCAAGATGTTCTTTCAATGAATAAACTTCATATGAGGATGTTTTGGCCAACTGAGTTAAGCAAATCTATGGATCGAGCAAAGCTGTGACTAGAGCTTCTCTCATCTCCTTTGACATGATTAGAGCATCATAGATGCTTATTCGGGCTAGCAACTTCCTAAGATGAGCTAGCATGTTGTAATATAATTTGTATGATCCTACAATTCTCTCTTGACTGTGTGGTTCTTCCATTGACAGAGGTGGAGGTAATTCCTCTCGAGTTACTCTTTATTTTCCTCTGTCTGTCGGAGCTATCCTTTGTGGCAATACTTTCCCACTTCTTAAGTTTATTTCCATAATTTCTTCTTCTTCAGGTATCATTATTGAATATTTTGGTGTTTCTTCTTTGTCGAAATGATCTAGGATTAGGGCGAGTGGTGTGCCGTGGTGTTCAAGGATTGGCTCTTATCTCTCGGTGCTGTCGTAAGCGATATCGTTGATGTCTTCTTTGGTATTGTTAGCGAGTTCATCGGACTCAAGTACACTTTGAGGATCATTTTGGGAATCGAGATAAGAGTTAGATTGGTCATGATAAATTACATCATCTCTAGAAATAGTTAAAACGTAGCCTAAATCACAATTATTATTTTCATCAGCCCTTGGAGGGGTAAAAATATAATAATACAAAGTCAGGGGTTCGAGGATTTTCTTCCCCAAATCTGATACAACCAATCTAGTAGAGGCAACCCCTATCCTTCCCACCATGCTATCAATCTTCATGTTGGTGTTCTTCTTTTTCTTTTACTTTGATGACGACGGCTCCGGCGATGAAAGCTTCATTTCGGGCTTGGCAGGCTGAAGACTCTAATTGGTAGTTTGCTTTGAAGCATTCAGACTTTGATTTAACATCTTCTTGGATGACTTGCTACAAGATGTATCCCATCCATCTTTTTTAGTGTGTGTAGAAGATTTTTTTGATGAATTTTGTATTTTGTTTAGGACCCTCTTAAGCTTGTTCCAAGTTTTACTACATCGATCTTCTGCAGTGTACAGATCAATCGGAGAGATTGCCTCGGCCGAAATCATATTTATGGAACCCTTTTCAGGTTCTTTTAAATACTCTTTTAGGATTGTTATATTTCCTTCTTTGAGATTTTTCTCGAGTCAATCCTTAAAGATGAAACATCCTTCTATAGTATGTCCCAGTAATCTATGATATGGGCAATAATTTGGTTAATCCTTCTTATTGACCTCTTCGGGTTTTTTTGGGTATGGTAGTCTGAACTCAGGTTTCTTCATCAGACTTCTAAATATTTTAGATACAGCTTCATCTTTGAAATAATACACCATTTTCTATTGTTCTGCCAAAGATATTCTCTTATTCCCAGTTCGAGGTGATCCTTCGTGAGGTGGTCGTTGGTTAGACTGGCTATTCTGTTTTGGAGCCTGCTGTGATGAAGAGTGATGCGGAGTTTCTGCATATACCTTTATCGGTTGATTTCCTTTATCAACAGTTACGACTGTTCCAGATTTCTTTTCAAACACTCTGGTTGCATTTAACTTCTCGTGAGAATCCATATGTTAGACTTCTTCGTGAAGACTGCTAGCTTTACTGAGTAGCTTCTTGAAGGATTTGATGGAGAGTCCCTTGAGCATGAAAGCTATTGGTCCATGAATGCTTTTGAGTAGGATCTCAATCGCATGATGATCCTATAGCTGAGGTTTGCACTTAATGCTAAAGATTCTCCACCTCAAAATGTAATCCACCAAACTCTCGTTAGGCTTCTGTTTCTCGATCAGGAGTTCTCCTATGGAGACATGATGTTGCACTCCGGCGAATCTCTTTTTAAATATTTGCTCCAACTCGGTGAATGTTTTAACCGATTCGTTGGGCAAATCAGCATACCAATCGAAGGCAACTCCTAAGAGGCTGCTGACAAACTGTTGATAGAGTAAAGCTTCATTATTTCTTGTATTGCCACAACTGTCTTAAAAGTGTGTTAGGTGTTATTTTGGATTTTCGGTTCCATCAAATATTTTTAAGTTAAGGGAAAAAAAACCCTTAGGGAAAGGTACAACTTTGAACTCTTCCGTGTAAGGTCAACCTTTTAGAATCAATGCACCGCCCTTAGATTGGGTTAAGGCATCCCAAAATTGCTCGAAAATCTGTTTGAATTCTTTCACTAGCATGACGCTTGATGGAGAATCCTTCTTTTTTTGCTCATCTCTATTTTCCTAGGAAACTTCTCTCCTTTCATCTATAATATGTATGATTTTTGGTTGGTTAATCTCTGGAGATGCTAGTTGTGACACTTGTGATTGCCCTTGAATTGTGGTCATAGCGGTCATGGCGGTGACCATATCTTCTATCCTTTTCTCTAGTAGGTTGACTTGCTCTTCTCTTAAGAGGATAGCCCTGTGCAGCTCATATAAGGCATTCTTCTCAGAAGAAGGTTGAGCATCGCACGCAGATCCAGTTACTCTGGTTTCGATAACATGGACATCCATGAAATCTTCTTTGAGGTAGTCGTTATAGTCAAAATTTTCCTCATCATCGTCGATGGAAACTCCATGTTCCCAAGCCAACTCAGAAATCTTAACTCTAATCTTTTCAACCTTTTCTTTGATTATTGATTTCTGAATCATCTTAAGATCTGGAGGACCCTGCTGGACATCATCTACTTGCTCTTCCACCTTGCTGGCAATTGTTGCGACGATGTTAGATATTTCAAGCCCTGGCTTCTTCCCATGATCTTGCCCTGGTGGTTCATTGGGTTGTATCGGTGCAACAACCTTGGGTATCCATACTTTCCTCTTTGACGACGATGTCTCAGGACAAAGTGTCCTAAGTGTCCTAGCAGAAACATCGTATGTTGAGGAGAAATGTGCTCCTCGTGGTGTAGACCAGATACTATATTAGGTAACCTCTTTGTCTTTTCCTTTTTTGGAATATCTTTATGATGTATGCTTGATAGGATTCTCAGACCCAGTCTTGAATTTACTGGTCGACAGCCTATGGTTCTCGTAGCGGTGGAGTCTGAGTAACAGCGGTGGTGTCAACCCTTTTTCCCAGTCTGAACTAGACAGGAATGTGAGCGGGCAGATTTTTATTTGAATTTTGTTTGGCGGAATTGATGTCCCTTAAAATATCTTCCTTTGTTTAAGGGGATATTGCATGTCCCACTTGTTTGAGTAACTCATGGACAGAACATCCATCTTTAATAGCTAGTCGCTGAAAAACTAAGCTAACTCGAGTGATAGGGGTAGAATTCTTTTTCTCTCTATCCTGTCCATGAAGTGATGGTAACACATCAGCAATCTTCTGGACACTCTCATGTCAGTCGGTGCCCAGTAAAGGATGAAATCCACTTCCTCGCAGTAGTGGATATATTTATGGTAGTTCAAATTCCTCTTGACGAGGCTTTTCCTCGATGGGTGTTTTCTCAGGAGCTTGGGCTTTAGCAGCTTTCTGAATCCTTCTGTTGTAATTTCTTTTCTAAATTCGGGTAGCGGTGCAGTCTTTAAACTTGATATGATTTTAAACATTGAAGGTGGAGTAGCTAATCCTTCAGTTGGATCTTCAACAATCATTATTTCTATTCCCTTGGTAGCGGGAACAGTAGGTTTGGCAGGCGATGCAGTGGCAGTAGCAGTCTTAGCATTCTTGCAAGAAGGAAAATCCTGAAGACAGTTCAGTTTGAACGTAGCAGACAGCTCTTAAGTTTTTGGAGCGGTGAATTTCATCACGACCAATAGAGCTTTTCCAAGGATGACCTCGAGGTCTTCAAATATAGCTCCGAACTTAATGGTGGAAACAACATTCTAGGCTTCGCGGCTTGTTGGAAAGTTGCAGGAAAAATCAGCATTGGGCAGACCATTGCAGCAGCTTTAAAAGAAGAAAGCTCTAGGGTTAGCAATATGACCGAAACCTTATAATCTTAGTGGAAGCACTAAAAATTAACAGAGTTTAATCTATAGACCGTGTAAGTTTTAGTTTGTGGAGATTTTAAACGTTTCAGAAAAAAGTGATTTGAAAGAAGAATAAATTTAATTTGTAAAAAAGAAAAGAAAATTTGAAGTGTGCGCAGCACGATATAACTTTAATTTAATTTGCACTAGTAAATCAAGCTTGTAAAGGAGATGTGAAGTGTTTAGGACCCGGTGTGGGACCTATTTAGCAACACATAATGCCCAGGTGGAGTTTAGTCCACCAACACACGTATTAGGGTCCGATCCCACATGAAGATTTAAGGAGTCCTTAATGGCCTCCTGAACCCCTCTGTTTAAAGGTGATTGAAGAAATAGTCCTGAAGTCCAAAGAGTTAATCGTACTTTCCCAAGGTAGAAATGGGTAAAGCATGCCAACAGAAGAAGGGTAATATTGGTTCATAAGGGACATGAACGCATTACCGATGCATGAAGATAAATTTTCTTTGTTGAAACGGAGAGAAAAGGTTGTCCCCGACAGGGTCTCTAGAAGCTATCGTCACTATTTTGGTTTGGGGAGTTGCCCGTAAGAATTTGCGGTCACCGGCATCAAAATCTCGTCGCCCGCATCGGAAGGACATTTTAATGTTTAGAAAATTATGAAATCAAACTGATCTCATATTTTTCATAATCTAAATGAAAGAGCTCTATACCTCAAATCCTACATTTATCCCGAAGGATGAACACAAGACTTGAGGATGAGGCTCAATGAAATAAACTAAGAAATGTATGACATCTATTTGGTCTTCGTATTTGGTCAAATGTATGACATCTATTTGGTCTTCGAAACCATTTTATTTGCCGACAATTTCCCCTATTTAATATGAAGAACTAAACAGGGTTTATATTAAGCTGGGTTTGGAAAAGCATCCTATAAGAGTAAGCCCGTATAGTTAATTACATCATAAATGATCGAAGTCATGTAGGAAAACTCTCAATAAAAATCAGGAAATATTATCTTCAAGGATTTCAAAAGGACAGGACTGTTCAATGATATCAGACCAAGAGGTGTGAAATGGGATTGGCTAAAATTTGGAGCATTTTATTTTTGGAGTCTAAAAGAGAAAGAACTAGGGGACGTCATGGATCCGGGGGAGAACCTCGGTGACTTCCCAATCTATCCGTCTATCATTTTGTTCGGCTTCAGTTTTGAGGAGAAATATTTAGGTGTTTCATCCTGCAAATTTTATTTGTTAGGGCTTACATTCATGTGAGACGATCACACAAATGGCATGGAAGATGTGAGGGTTTAGGTCGTGACTAACAAAAACCTCAAAATCCTAAGGCGAGTTAGGGCTTATATTGTATGACATGGTTGTACAAAGGCCTAAAGTTGAAGTGAGGATTTATGTTGCATTAGCAAACAACCTCAAAATCCTATGGCTTGGTTGTTTAATTCTAAGGAAGGAAGTTGGTTTAGCTGATGTAGACTTGTTTTGCTGTTGAAGATGGCTGCGCTGCTCACAATGCTAGCTCCAAGCTCCTTGCCATGACGAGTTTGAGTTTTCTAGGGTGTCAAGTTATGATGTCAATTCAGGTGGCCCTAGGGTTGTAGTTCTTTAAATTTTCATGGGGGATGTTAAAGTTGATAAACAAGAAGGACAAACTATAAACTATAAAAAGTGTACCTGATGAGTCATCTCGTTCCACCACCTGAAAATTAAAATCCAAGTCAGGGCTTTTTATATGAATCAGGAAATAAAGTTTTGGTGACCTACCGAATCCTAGGTCATATCTTGGTGGGTCCCTATTAATTTGATTAAGGATGATTTTGTTAAGTAAAGCACATTAAGTTTAGTAGACCACTTAAGTATCCAACAAGTTAGGAGAGGGAAGCAGGTCCATGCTTCCCTCTCACTACCTGGTGAAAGGCCTCGAGCTCATTTAAACTTATTGTGTTGGTTAATAGTTCACCCTATGAACACCCTAATGCTCAATGAACATTGATGTCCTAATTATCCTTAAGAGTTGAGTAATTATCATTTGTAATTTAATTTTAAAGATTATGTGAATGAAGATCCTTAAAGGGGGCAAGCTAGTGTTGTTGGAACAGTTAGCCGAATTGTTGTCCTAATTGGGCTTGTGGTGTTTAAAGGTCTTAAATCTTAGCTATGTTTGCTTTTCTAATCATCCTTTAATCATTCTTGATTTAACTTAGATCACTACTAAGCCCTTAAGACCTAAGTGAGTTTCTTAATTAATTTGGAAAACGTTAAGTTTTTTGTGGTCATAATTCATTATTTCAATTTCATTTGAACATCAAATAGGGGTATTAAATTGATTAATTAATGACTTCAAAAGTCAAACCCCTATGTCCTAGGTTCATTTAATTTTAATGAATTTTAATGAACTTCCAAAATTTTAATGAACTTCCAAATTTTAATAATTTTTGGAAATTTATTGATTTAACCTATTAATTAGGAAACTGAGGTTGGTTTCTACCAATTAATCACCTTTTTAATTTCAATCATCCAAACATGCTGATTAAGATCAAAGGTTGTCCATTACCCTCTTTGAATTAAGCCTAAATGTTAATTAAGACCAAACTCCTAAAATTACGTTTTTGCACCTAAGGCTATAACACATCATAGTTTGTTAAATTCAAATCAAATGACTTTGAAATTTTTATCTTACCTCATTCATGGGTCAATTACGACATCAGAGCAGAAAATGTAATTTTTATGCAAAAATGGAATTTTTCAAAGAAAATTTGCTAACTTGACCAAGGTGAAGTCTACTAACTTAAAATTTTTACTCGAGGTAGACTCAAAATAGGAAGCCATATGGACAAAATGTCATGATTTTTTTACTTTTATTTGAATTATTAGAATTATTTTAAGTTTTGGGGCATTTATTAAGTATAAAATATTTTAAATGTGAAAAGTTAAGTTTTACATTTTTAAAAAATCTCTTTAATGACAGAGAACCTAGAGAAGCAAATTTTTTTTTTTCTATTTATTGAAATTATTTTAGTTCAAATCTATTTTTTAGCCTTTATAAATTATTTTAACCTTCAAAATAGATTATCTTTATTTAGAAAATCATGAAAAATATTTTAATTGCTTCTAAATGCTTAGAAAATAATTTAGAACATTTTCATAAATTTTATTATTCTGGTGATTTTCATGAATTTTTAATTATTTTAAATATTTACAAATAGGCTAAAAATAAATTTTTTATTTTAAATACCATTTTATTTTTATAAAATTCTCCTAATCAAATAAAACTCAAAAAACAAGTTTTCATAATTTATTTAGTTATATTTTGATTTTTAAAAAATTATTTTAGTGCCAAAAAGGATATTTGACTTGAAAAATCACTTTAAGCCATCAAATGGACTCAAAATGCTTTGCAATATTTATGGAGAGTTCTCTTAATCTTAAACAATAGTGGAGATAAAAAATCAAGTCATTTTGATGTTTTTGTTTTCCAAAATTAATTACCTTAGTGTTTTAGGGTTTAGGCAAATTAAGTTTATTTTGAATGACCTGAGTCATGAAAAATTTTCCTGAATGTATCACTAGTCATCATAAACATTCCAAATTTTTCTTTGATTTTTCTAAGAAACATGTTAATAATTATGATTATATTAAAAAAATAATGTAAATAAATTTGTAAAATATGGTTCTCTATCTTCAGGTCTTCTCTGGTTTTTGAAAAATCAGGAAATGTTCCTCTTGCTAGAGGCTACAACATACAAAAAATTCCAACTATGGTGAAATGCTTGTATGTATGGAGAATCAAAAGACTCAAAATAGTGTTTAATTAATTAAAAATAAAATATGCATCAGATGGACTTCAAATTATTTTCTTATTGTTCTCCTTCACTGAGCAAGGGGGTATTTTTATTTTATTTTTGTGACTTATCTACACCAAGATATGGATTTTTGAAGTTAAGGGTCATTTTTTGAATTTCTTTAATTTTCTACTTATCTATTTAAACACGTGGCGCCGCATCATCCTAGGCAGCTCCAAAGCTCCACGCGGTGCGCTCCCGTTCGATGTTGCCATCCACTTCAGCACTGACTCGACCTGCAATTTATGTCCAGAAGCACTGTTCGGCTTCATCTTAACCGTTCATTTGATACACGCTTGATCGAACGGTGCTCCGTCATCATCCCCGATAGCTTAGCCAGAGAACCATCCATCTTCCAAACTTTATATCTCCCTCATTTCTCTACAAAATTACGTGAATTTTATTTTAAAATAGGCAACTAGACTAGAGGAACATATCCATATGGTTAAGATGCCATGAAATCAATTCAAATTAAATGGAGAATCTAAATAAGCTTGGGACGATTAGGAGTTCAGAACCTTTCCTATGAGAAGGGAAGCTTCAATCAGTGATACTTGGCATGTTTGTTGGATACAAAGGAGGTTAGGGATTGATCCTCTTGTTGTGGTGTAAGGTCTAGGTATGAATTCGACAAATCTTGATTTCAGGTGTTCATCAAAGTTTATGCTAGGGGCTCAGTGGAAGGGGGATTCGATAGGGCTTTGTCTTCTTTCAGTGTTGTGAAGGTGTGGGTACAAGTAATTAATGTTTGGGAGACTGTGGGAGTGTAATGAGCTCTGTCCAGATTTTAGACAGAAATTTGAACGCAAAATTGGGCTTCCAAAGAAGCTTAGTGAGTGATTTGGGAA
Organism: Phalaenopsis equestris; assembly: GCF_001263595.1. Classification (NCBI taxonomy): domain Eukaryota; kingdom Viridiplantae; phylum Streptophyta; class Magnoliopsida; order Asparagales; family Orchidaceae; genus Phalaenopsis; species Phalaenopsis equestris. The sequence goes on from NW_018220131.1 coordinate 193,999, forward strand.
GCTCTCTGTGAGAAAATTTTAGTACACCTTCCATGACCGTGGAGGTGAGCTTTTTATTAAAATGACCAATGGGTGGGACTGTGGGTCAATCAAGGGGTGCAAAGTGCTGCCTATGTTGAAGTCAGAGAGGCTCCAACATTTGATTTGGATAAGGTGGCCTCTAAGTTTGATTTGGGTGAAGCTCAAGAAGAGGTGACCCTCAATTATGGAATGAAATTCCTTGATTTAAGGTACCATTGGTCCATCGCTTAGCTTAGGTGGTTAGGTGAGTTTTGGCTCAGTCTTAGGGTCCAACTAATGACTGTGGAGTCATTAATTTGATGGCTTTGGGGTGGTTAGGCTAGATTTAGTGCATGGGTCCTAGTGGGTGCAAATGACCAAAACTTGAATTTGGTTTAGGCTAGCCATGTCCTTGAGCCCAATTGATTGATGCACTTGATGTATATTATTGTAATAAACATTTTTGGTGAAGGATTGAAAGGATTTTGAGTTCAATTGGAGGGTCAATTTGAAGGAATTTAGAAATTGGCCATTTTGGGAATGTTGGGCTATACTTGGGTCTAGATTGGGCTAACCTTGGGCTAAGTCCAAATTGATGGTTGAAAATGGTTAATAGGAACCTCATGAAGAGTTTTCAACAAAAATTTGGTGCCAAGTTTAGGATTAAGGCATTCAATTTGGTGAAATTTGGGGACATAGCCAATTTTGGGCAATTTGGGGATGGGCAATTTGGGGATTTTATTTGGGGATTTTATATTTAAGTTGAAATTAAATGAAATTGAGACTTCACCAAGACTAATTGATGGTCAGTTTTGATGCTCAATAAATGATTGAAGAAATAATTTTTTTTCTAACTGGCGTTGCATCACCCTTCTCTGAAGCGTTTTATTAAGTATCCCTTTTTATTCTCTTCAAATCCCGAACTTGAAGAAAAGTACTCAGATCCAGTTGGAGAGATTATTTACCATTTTATTTGGTCGGGTAATCAATCTATAAAGCATTGGGCCATCTTCGATAAATTTGCCAAGCCTATTTCAGCA
>NW_018220131.1:195048-205287 GCF_001263595.1 Phalaenopsis equestris
CAGCAGGAAGTCTTGGGTTTAAAAGTGAAACAAATCTCTAATATTAGTATGTGCAAATTGTGCTTTAAATTTTTTTCTAATACTTCTTTGTGGGCTCGATTTATTCATCATAAATATTGTGCTTCTGCAAATCCAGATATTGTCCAATGGAAAATAGAGGATTCTAAGAATTGGAAAGCTATTTTGAAAGCTAGAGAGGTTGTGACCAAGTTCATTTTTTGGGACGTGGGTGAAGGTAATATTTCCTTTTAGCATGATAATTTGGGTTTAATGGATAAGAATTTATCTGTTATCACTCCTCAGAACAATACGATGATTATTTTTGATGTATGGTTAGACAAAAAATGGGATGTTAATAAATTAATGTCTCTAGTTGGAGATAAAACTGCTATGATTACTAAAATTCCCATAAAGAAGAATGGTAATGATACTCCTATCTGGAAAAATACTTCTAATATCTCTCCATCAAAGTTGTTATATTCAAATCTTTATATTCATGATAAGTGGCGGTGGGGGAATTTTATTGGGAATAATTTTCTTACTCTCTCCATATATTTTTTCTTATGGAGATTTTTCATAACATGCTTACTCTCGATGATATTCTTAAACTTAAAGGGCTGAAATTTTCTTCACATTGTCATTTATGTAAGAATGAGGAAGAATCGATGGTGCATCTTTTTTCTTGTGTTCTTATGCTAAAGAAATGTGGAATACATTAAAAAAACATTTTCATAATAATTGGTTTGATTGTAATGATATTAGAAGATTTCTTTTTAAGTGGAGGGCTGCAGATAGAATGGATTCAAAATTAGTTAGCTTCCCTTTATTGGTGCTTTGATTTATTTGGGTTGCAAGGGAGGATCATAAGTATCAAAATTTTGGTTTGGTCTCTAAAAAAATGGTTTCTTACATTCTTGCTTATGTTTTCCAGGCTTGTCATTTTTTGGGTTTCAATGCAAGATTAGGTGGGTAGGATGGTCACTATTATAAACAGGCAACCCCCTCTTACGGGTTGGATTAAAGTAAATATTCATGGAAGTTGGACTTCTAAGGCGGGTGGAGCTGGTTGTGTTTTTAGAGACCAATCAAGCCTGTGTAGGTGTTTCTTTGCTTCTCTGATAGTTGCCTCTTCCCCTTTTGAGGTCGAATGCTGGGCTCTGTTAATTCCTTTACAGGTGGCTATCTCTTTTAAATTCTTCAATCTGACTAATTCTTTTAATCTATATAAGGATTTTAATATGAATACTATACCAAAGTGGAATGTTGTGATCATTTGGAATAGAATTAGAGAGCTTATTAAAAAATTCAGGCTTTCTATTTGTTTGTCTCATATACTTCGTGAAAGCAATTCTTCGGTGGATTGGTTGGCTGGGAGTGGCAAATATGAGGAAAGGTTATTTGTAGGTGTTTCACCTGGTTCTCATCTAAAACTACTTTTGTGGGGAGACTCTATGGAATTGCCTTTCTTTAGCCTTCAATTGGGGTTTTAACATTTATGCATCCTTGAAGGAAAAATTTTTGAGATGTTTGTTAAGCTTTCGGCTACTGCTTTTAAGAGGTTTCAAAGTGGATGGGGATATTATTTTGTGATAAAAAGTTTTTGTCCTGTCAAAACAAAAATGAATTTTGTGAAAGACTTTATTTTTTTGCTTCCATATTTACTTTCCAAGGAAGATAAATAAGGATTACTGAAATATGAAACTTATAATGAGCTGCTATTATATTTTGTTTGATGGGTGGCCTCACACTTATTTTTTTTAGCCCCAAAGTAGCCTTGTTGTATCATTGGGTGAGGGATCAGTTATGTTCAAAGGTGTTATTTGGATTGGTTGGGAATTTGGTATTAATGGTTACATATTTTCTATGAGAATTTTAGAAAGATATTAGAATATCTGGAAGCCTGGAGTGATTCATTATAAATTGCTATACCATAGTTTTGTTTCATATGAGAATAAGAGCTATGAAGTATATTAGGACTTGTCTTCTGATTGGTCTATGGGTTTTTGTTTCTACTTTACATATAGCTCTATTGGTTGCAGGATGGAAGATTTGGAGTTGGCTGGGAGTATTTATTGCTTTTCTATAGCCCGATTTTCAACTATAGTGGTTCGCAACCTCAAGAAATTCTCTTTGGAAGTTTGAAAATAGTACTACTGTAGCTTCAGAGGTTTCTACTATCTAAAAATTACAACAAGATCGAATGTTTTATTTCTCTTATTTTATTTTGAAAGTTATTTTTTTTTTATTTGGGTATACTTGTATTTGCTCGGTCATAATTTGGTATAAGGTTTTCTTTTTTATTTACTTTTGGTTTGAATTGTGAGTGGTGGAGGATTCCTATTAGTGAGTGAGTGTGTATACTTTTATTTTCTAGTTGAGAATCCTTTCCACCAATTATGTATTCTTATTATTAAGATTAACGCGTAGGGAGATGAATAATGCTCTTTTTATTTACTTTTTGTTTGAATTGTGAGTGGTGGAGGATTCCTATTAGTGAGTGAGTAATGTATACTTTTATTTTCTAGTTGAGAATCCTTTCCACCAATTATGTATTCTTATTATTAAGATTAACGCGTAGGGAGATGAATAATGCTCCTTTAATTATATATATATATAAGTGATGGAGTTTCTTATGACAATTGGCCAGGACTAGGGTATAAAAGTACAGCAGGCACTTACCCAATTGATTTCTTTAGATACCTCCCACACCAGCTCCATTTTTAGTAAAGCTTCCATCAGTGTTAATCTTCACAATAGGATGATTTGGGGTTTTCCAGTAAACTCTGATGACTTGAAAAAGTTCAGAATTAATACGTGTATAGGAGTTGGAAATGTTAAGAAATCCTTTCCAATTAATCATCTTATGCAGGTAAGTTACACAATTTCTAGCAGTTTTCCCCACATTTGGATTTGCTTATTCAAATTTGACCTTGTTTATTTCCATCCAGATGAACCAAGCAATGGTAAAAGGAATAGCAGCATACTTTTTTATCTTCTAGTGCAACCAACAATTGACCAGCATATCCCAAGTGAACTCTTTCTCATCAATCGTCAACTGATTCAGGAACTGTTTCCAAACTAGTTGAGCAAAGTTGCATTCAAAGAATAAATGATTCAGAGTTTCCTCTTCCTTTTTACGTAGCCAGCATTTAGAGGGACCCCTCAATCCCTTCAGCTTGAGAATGTCATCAGTAGGGATCATTTTATGAAATATTCTCCAATAGAAAAAGGAAATAGAAGGGGATAGGAATTTATTCCATAAATGATCACCCCAGGGTGTTTGCTCCCAACTGAAAGTTTTGGAATATATGGCTTTGGTGAGTCTTTGGTGGGAAGTAGTCTGCCATAGAATTTTTTCTGCTATACTTCTATTAAACTCTATACTGGCCACTTGGTAATAGAGTGAGGTTGCAAAATATTTGATAACTTAACCAGGGACCATTCAACACCATCCCAGCAATTGACCACTTTCAAATCACTATTGTAGATATTGGTAATGGAGGATAACCAGTCTTTGGGATACCAATTGTCAAGCCAAAACTCGATATCCCCATTGCCCAATTCCCAACTATAATTGGTTTCAGCAATTTGTCTGATTTTTAGCATTTTCACCCAAATTTAGCATTTTTTAGCATTTTCACCCAAATTCTAGAGTCATCAAATTTCCTTAGAAGCAATGTGGGGTGCTGATCTTTGCAATACTTACCCCACATGAATTTTGACCACAGAGAGTTTTTGGTCCTAAACTTAATCCAATGTTTACAAAAATTAACTTGAAGGAGTTGATCAAGATCTTTATAGCCAATTCCCCCAGCAATTTGAGGTTTAGCTGCTTTTCTCCAGGAAGCCCAATGCATTTGCTGTCTTTGACCAGACCACAGGAATTTATTAAAGATTCTCTCCAGGTGAATTTGAGTGCTTTTCTTTATAGTAGTCATTTGCATTATATAAGATAAGAAGGTAGTGATTATGCTTTTTAACAAAGTAATTCTTCCCCCATTAGACAAGAAGGTCTGTGTCCACCCACCCATTGAGAAGGCGAGAAATTTTATTCAGTACGTCATCAAATTGAGTTTGTTTGGTTCTGCCAGTGATAATAAGCACCCCAAGGTACTTAATTGGGAGTTGAGTAGTTGTGAATCCAGTATAATCATTTGTCCAATGTTTATGAGTGGAGGATACATGTTTATGGAAGACCATCTGACACTTTGCTGGATTGAAAGACATTCTTGAATGAGCTTGGAATTTTTGCAATATTTGAAAGACTTTTTTGGTAGCATTTTTGCTGGCTCTGGAGAATACCATTATGTCATCAGCATGCAGTAAATGGGTAATGACAATGTTGGATCTATGATGGTATACGTTTTGACTATGATTCAGTAAGGCTTCATCAAGCATTTTGGATAAGTAGTCAATGGAAAGTTCAAAGATAGTGGGTGATAGTGGATCCCCTTACTTTAATCCTCTAGCAGCAGTGAAAGAACCTATTCCTTGCCCATTTATCAGGATGGAATGTTCATTGTTATGCAGCCACCTCCTAATCCGGTGACAGAATTCACTGTCAAAGCCTATGGCACTAAGAGCACTAAGAACCAGAACCTCCAAATTGAAATCCCAGCTTATGGTATCATAAGCTTTCCTTAAGTTGAGATTGTATATCATATTACCCTTTCTACAAGCTTTATTAAAATCCTGTAGAAGTTCTTGAGCCAGAAGAATGTTATCAATGATGGACCTTCGTTTCACAAAGGTAGTTTGATTGGGTTTAATAATAGAGTCCAAGTGAGGTTGTGGCCTATTCACAATGATTTTGTTGTTGGTTTTATTAATGACAGTGGTCAAGTAGATAGGTCTGAAGTGATTCCAATTCTGCTGTTTTTCAGATTTAGGGATAAATATAGTGGTGGAGGAGCAAAAATACTTTGGAAGGTGTTGCCTTGGAAGTAGCTGGTAACAGCAGCAATAACATCAGCCTTAATAATTTCCCAAGACTTCTTGTAGAATTTAGCAGTAAAGCCATCAGGGCCATCAGATTTATTGCTATCTATGGAGCTGATTGCATTCCATATTTCCTTTTCATTGGGAATGCCAATAAGCTTGAGACCAGCAGTGTATTTTAGTTTTGCCAAGAAGTGTCCCTTCTCAATGGAGGTCTGAAGTTATGTTCCTGATTGAGTAAATCTTTGTAATAGCATATAGCATGATTTGCTATATCATTGTTGTTATGTAACCACTGTCCATTGGCATTTTGGATAACATGGATGGTGTTGCACTTTATTTTAAATTTAATATAGGCATGAAAGAGTTTAGTGTTTCTATCCCCATCAGTGAAAATATTAATAGCTTCCCTTTGTTTAAGGAATTTTTCCTGGTAATCAATGGAACTAAGAAGGTTGTTCTAAGCAATCATCAAATTCTTCTCCTACCCAATACCAAACTGTCCCCCTTTCTCCAAATCTTTGACTTCATCTTCAGCCTCCTGGACTTTGGCATGAACAATTCCAAAGGTATCCCAGCTCCAACCTCTAAGGGCTTTAGCGATCTTGATTTGCAGTAAGCTTAGCTTGACTAAGGGGTCAGAATGAGAAACCCCTTTCCATAAGTCAGCAATGTACTTACCATAGGAAGGGGGTGCAACCCACATGTTGAGATATTTAAAAGGGGGGAGGAGTTATAATTATCAGTTGAAGTAATGCTGATAAGTATAGGTCTATGATCTGAGCCAGCAAGACTAAGGTGAGTAACAAAAGTAAGGAGGAAATGATTAAACCATGCATAATTAACCAACATTCTATCAAGCCTCTCCCAAATAGCTCCTCTTTTCCAAGTGAAAGTAGGCCCCTTGAGACCCAGATCAAAGAGACCAACCCTGTGGATATTATCTCTGAAGGTATTCATCTTGGCAAGATTTGGGGTTCTTCCTCCAGATTTTTCAATGGTAGAAGTGATACAATTGAAATCACCCCCCACCAACCATGGGGAGTCCACCTGTTGGCTGATGTTAATCGACCTATTCCACAGCTCTTTTCTAGCAGCCTTTGTGCATCCAGCATAGATGAAGGTAGCTTCACCCTAATGTCCATTCATATTGAATGAGAGGTGGACAATTTGTGGATGATCAATTAGAATATTAGAGTTTTCTTCTCTTCTGCAAAAATTCTAAATTTTATTATTAGTTTTCCTAAAATGGGTGAAGCCAACAATCTTTTTAATCAAATTCTGAGGGTTCTTGTGAACCATGGGTTCAAGAATAACAATACACCACAGTTTGTATTTAAAGTTCAGGTATAAAAGTCTTTTAACTGACAGAGTGTTAGCCATCCCCCTTATATTCCAGCAAAGTAGATTAATCATGGAGTGGAGGATGTGGGGAAGGCTGGGATCAAGATATGGTTCTTCCTCTAAGAAGTGGAAAACCATTCCTTGCTCTTTCAGCCTTCATAGATTGTACTTCTGATTGTAATTTTTTCACTTTTGTCCCTGGTTTTCTCCTTCCTGGTTTTCTCCTTTTGGTTTTCTCCTTTTCCTTGCAGTTTTAATTTGCCAATCTTCCTCAATGGTTTGTTTCAATTCAATAATAATTGGTTCCCTTGGATCTTTGTCAGGTATTTCTGTGATGATTTGCTTCCCCTTCCTAACATGCAAGGGGGATGTGGGTGTGACAATTGTGATTTCAGTATCTTCTATCCTGATTGGTCTGTGTAGTGGGATATCAGCTTGGCTGTTGGGTACAGATAGCTCTCCAAGAGGATCTGCATCTGGTGGAACCTCATTAATTTTTTACGGTGTTTCTTCTAGCCTTTGATTTGTTACCTGTCTATTTTCTAACATTATTTCTTCAGTAATACCCCTTGTAGCATTAGCCACCAATTTTTCGGTAGCTGTGTGGTTTCTTCCTGCCATCTTCCTGTTTGGGGGATGTAATCTGTAACATTTATCTATAGTATGCCCAAACATCTTGCAATGTGGACAGTAGTAAAGTTTCTATTTAACTATTATGTCCTGCCAGAACCCTTCAACATCAGAGCCAATTAAAATTCTCTTCAGTTCAGGGAGTGTGATATCTCTTTCAACTTGAATTCTAGCAAGGCTAGGTCTAGCCTTATTATAAGTAGGAGAATCCACTCTTATAGGTGTGCCCAGTGCTCTACCATTGTTAAATAGAGCATTAAGTTTAAAATAGGGTAGTGGTAGGCCAGGTAACTTTAACCAGATGGGGACTACAGGAGGTTCTTTACTAGGATCAAACCCTGGAGTCCATTTAATGATCTTTATAACTGTTCCAGCAATGTTAACAGATTGTTTAGCAAACAATCTTGCATAATATTCCTCAGCTGCCAATTGGATTAGAAGGTGCCTCCCATCCAAAAGCCCAATTTTCCAATTGCCTATAAACTTCAGAGATTCAAAGAAACAGTTCCATTTTAGGCTAGTTCCATTTTAGGATGTCCTAGCTGAAATTTGCCTACGAGAGTGAACTTAACCACTTCCCTTAAAGCATCAATTTCCTTGGTAGCGAAGTAAACAGCTGTTTCACCTTTTTTAGACCCAAGTGGGCGAATACAAGGACTACTTCCTTTTCCAGCAGTAGTATCATGGAATTCCTGTGGGAAAACTAGAAGGTCATAATCTTGTAAGAGTCAGTTGATTTTCCAACCACTCCAGCATAAGTTGCTTTTGTCCATTGGGAATCAGTAGAAATATCAATGGAAGAGGCCATCACCCTTCATAAATAAGCAGGTTATGGTTTAGCTAGAAAGTAAATACTATCCAGAAGAGAACAAAAAAGCCAAAGGGAGTTTTCTCCCCAAAGAAGACAGCCACTTCTGACACCCATGGAGACAGCAACCAAAAGAAAACAGTGAAGTTAGAGTTTCCCCCCCAAAAGGAGTTTAGCAAGGAATACAGCCCCAAAAATCAGGTGAAAATAAAGTTCCCCAAGAATTAGTGGAACAAATGAAAAGGAAACCAATGGAACAGTGCCACTGAAGTTAGATAAGAATGGAACGACAACCACCAATGTAACAGTGTTGAGGAAGGATTTGAAGGAGCAGTAAAAGGACTTTACCACCACCAACTTGAAGCAGCAGCCACACTCCTTCATCCTGCCAGAAACCCTAGCAGAGCTTCCTCTCCAGCCGCCAGCATCTTCGTATATGTACATATATATATATATTGTGTCAAATAGGAGCAATCATATTCTTTATCCTCTTTTGAGTGCTATAAAAAACATTGACTAATCCAGAGTTTCATCCCGAACTCCATGGTTAGGCCGGGAGGATACCGGCTACCACCCGAGAGCTTCCACTACTCCCTCCTTTGAGGGCTAACAATCATGCATTAGTTTCCAATCAACTGGACCAGATTGAGGATTTTAATCTGACACCTTAAAATCTCCAACTCTTCATCCAACAAAGTATATTTCCTTATTTATTTGCACCCACTTATTTATTTCCTTATTTATTTGCACCCAATTCCATGGATGACATACTCTCCCATAAAATCAAACATGATTCTCCCCATGTTGTAGAAAGCATAGCACTTTCGAAACATATGTTTCTCAACACATTTTAACATTTCAATTGGCCATATCAAACAGTAAACAAAGATCGAAGCTCAAATCAACACGAATTATTAACATTTAAAATCGTACAAAATAAAATTACTTCTTCACAAAACCATATTTCAAAGTAGGGAGAAGGATAAAGAAGACTACTCATAGTTCATGAGAAGGATATGAAAAAACATTGATTTCATATATAAAAACAAATTTATAATACAAAAGAAATGAAAGACATAACTTATCTCATAATCCTTCCCAAGAAAATCCCTAAAAGTTCTCTCCAATCCTTTCTCTTTTTAGAAGAACTCTAAATTCTCTCTTAGAAGTGTAATGAAGAAGAAATCTCTCACCTTACCTCTCCTCTTACAACACTAGAAGAAAATCTACTAGAAGAAAATCTCCAAGAAGAAAATCTCCAAGCCCTTGACTTTATCTTTCTATCTATTCCTCTTGGCTTTAGCGCCACGTTTCACATCACACATAAACTCCTTGAAGTCTTCTTCTTTTATTGGGGGCTGCGTCCTTACAAAAGGAATTCAAAATTCCCTACAAAAGTTAATACTTTGAATTCAAAAGATGTGTCATTTGATCAAAGAGACATATCCCTTCATAAAATAACCTTCTAATGTGTCTACATGCTTTGAATTCCCCCATAAGGTGTTTAGAACAAGTGTCCCTTTGAAAAGTTACACAAAATTTGCCTTAAACTGCCTTCATTTGCAAAAAGTTGTCTCTGGCACATTTGGCTCCAAATATGGTGCATCATGCTCCAAGTCTCTATCAAAGAACGCATCATGCCCGAGATTCCCAAAATTAGTTATTTTGGCTCCAAATTTTGTCATTTTTGCTAGTTTTGCTCTAAGTGCCTAAAAATGATATACCTACAACTAAAACACAAAAATACCCTTCTTTAAAGTACAACATTACCAAAAATAGGCAGAAAATATATACTTTAAACAACATATTATTTTGGTGTATCAAAATTCAAAAACTTGATGTAGGTAGATTTAGTGAGTTAATTTTGCAATTATTTTTTAATATTACAAAATACACATGGTATGTATAATAATAAACATGAAATGTAATTCCAACAAAAGTAACTTTAGCAAAAAAGGTTTATCTTTAAAACTCTTTTAAACTTCCAAATCCGCATTAAAAATAACGCAAGTATATGTCTCGCTCAAGTAATAAAGAGCTCTAATGGAGGACTAGATATCAATCCCACAGAGAAGTTGGAAATACCTGTAAATAGTTTTTAAGATTATAATTATCATTTAAGCTAGAAAAAAATTAAATGGTGAAGTTTGAATATTAGCTACTTAAGTGAATCTTATTTAAAATGCAGCTTGAAGACAAAGTTAACTAAACCAGAAACTAAACTTTCAAAAGGAAAATTATGAAAACTAAATGAAATATTTATTGACGGAAAGTTCAAATTTCAGAAAGTATCCTTCCCCTTACAATGTGCATATAGATTGTGAAGAATCTAAAATCATTTGAAAGTATATATACATATTTATACATATATATATACATATGTACAAATTTGCAACTCACATAAGGTGCATATATGTATGTATGCATGTATGCATGTATGCATGTATGCATGCATATATATATATATATATATATATTACAAAAATTTTTTGAAATTTTAGAGTCTTTTACATCAAACA
>NW_018220131.1:205311-206044 GCF_001263595.1 Phalaenopsis equestris
GTATAGTCCCTACAGCAATCTCTTCATTTTCTTTCCCCCTAGCTGCCAAACTATGTGCAGGAGTGTTCCCTTCCCTTAAGATATGCTAAAAAGTCACTTTAGCATTGATCAACATGCTCTTGATCTTAGTAGTCCACCTAGCAACATTCCATGGAGCAACTTCTTCCTAATTCAATAATTTAATACAACTGAGAGAATCTGAATCAACTACCAATTTAATGATGTTGCATTGCTTGGCAAGGTAGATAGCCCAATAAACAACAATCATTTCTGTTTCTAGTGCATCAATTTCCCAAGTTGGAGAGGAAAAGTATAACATGCAATTCCTCAGAGAATTCCAAAAGATTCCTCCCACACCAGCAGCCTCCTTACAAAAGCTTCCATCTGTATTGGCTTTCACCCACCCTACAGGAGGTGGGTTCCAGAGAACTAAAGTAGGCAATTTCAGCTTCTGCACACTGGGCCCCAATTCAAGAAAATATTGGGAAAATTTTGAAATTTTGTTATCTTTTGCAAATAAGAAGTACAATTCAGAACCACATCCATCACCTTAGTTTTGAAGTTTTCATATTTAAATTGGTTCCTACACATCCAAAGGAACCAGACAATAACACAAGGAATGATTTTTAAATTGGCATCTAACCATTTCATTCAATACCCCAAAAAATATTGCCAGCTAACTTTCAGAGTTTCAATATTGAGTTGTTTTAATATATCAGACCAAACCCTTTGG
>NW_018220131.1:206164-208371 GCF_001263595.1 Phalaenopsis equestris
CATAGCCTCCAGCAGAAAAAGGACATGGAAGGTGTTAGCCACTTCCCCCAAATCAATTTACCCCACTTGACAGGTTGCCATTACTATAACTGTTGGAAGATAACGATAGACATTTTTTGTGAGGAAGCCTGTCTAGTAATGAGTCTATCTTTTTGCCCAGGATTGATTTTTGTTTTCTTTACCCAATGTATTTGCTCTTCAGTTAGGATGGCAGCCAACAAATTGCATAGCCACTGATTATCAGTCCAGAATTCCTTCACTTTTGTCATTGTGCTAGGATTATAGGTATGTAGTCTCTCCCCATTCCACACCCAATTATCCAGCCAGAAATTAACTTGGCCTTCACCAAGCTCCCAGATAAATAGATCCTAAGCTTTGTTTCTAATCTCTAAAAGGTTTGTTTACAGTCTGGAATAACCCAACTTCTTTTGAGCCATAGTAGCATGAACTGTCCTACAACACTTTCCCTTCATAAACATAGCCCAAAGACTGTCTTGTGCTCTAAACTTTATCCATAGTTTGCATAGGTTGATGATACTAAGTTGCTAAAAATCTTTAAAGCCTAAACCTCTAGCATGTAAATGTTTACATAGTTTCTTCCAAACTAACCAATGGAATTGCTTTTTCTTTTGTCCAGCCCACAAAAATTTGTTGAAAATTCTGCCCAGCCTTATCTGAGTTCCTTTCTTCATGGTAAACATTTGAAGAGCATAAGATAGAATGGATGAAGAAACATTTGAAGAGCATAAGATAGAATGGAAGTTAGGATACTTTTAAGGAGGGTGATTCTGCCTCCATTAGAGAGGGAGTGACTAGTCCAACATTGCAGTTGTTTTTGAATTTGGTCAATAACCGCATTAAATTGATTTTGCTTGGTTCTCCCTTTGATTAATTGGACACCAGGATAGTTGATTGGTAGAGAAGCTTTGCTGAAACCAGTATGCTGAGCAATCCATTGCTTAATCTATGGAAGAGTGTTTGATCTAGTAAACAAATGACATTTTTGTTTATTAAGATGCATACCAGAGGTGATTTGGAAGTGAGTAACTCCTTGGTAAAGAGCCTTCACAGCGGTCTTGGAGAAAAAAATAATATCATCTTCATATGAAAGATGACTCACCCCAATGTTGGATCTATGTTGATATGTAAAGTGAGGAGAAGAGGCAAACATTTTATTTAGAAGCCTAGAAATATAATCCATAGAAAGAATGAAGATTGTAGGAGACAATGGATCTCCTTGTCTAATTCCCTTAGAGGCAGTGAAGAACCCATGGCTTTTACCATTGATTAAGAAAGAGTGATTGTTAATACAAACCCACCTTCTTACCAAATTTATAAAGGCCCCACTAAAACCCCTAGCATTTAGAGTGTCCAAGATAAAATTCCAATCGATAGTATCATAGGCTTTCTGGATATCTAATTTTAGAATGAGATTGCTGCCTCTACATTTTCTGTCAAGGTCCAGCAACAACTCCTGTGCTAAGAGAATATTATCAGAGATTTGTCTCCCTTTCACTAATGCTACCTGGTTATTACAGATAAGTTGCCGGAGGGGAGGTTGGAACCTGTTGTTCATAACCTTGCAAATAACTTTTGATAGGACATTTGTTAGACTGATAGGTCTGAAGTCTCCCCACCCAATCCTGCTAGAATTTTTGGGAATCAAAGTTATAGCGGAAGCAGTGAAATACTTAGGGGGATCCATAACTTTAAAGAAGCTTTGCATATCATCAACTAATGATATTCCAAGAAGTTTTATAGAATTTGGCAGTAAAGCCATCAAGACCAGCCATCTTATTGTCATCAATAGAGTCCAATGCAGCTTTAATTTCCCCTTACATAGGAATCTGATTAAGGTCCAAGCTTTGAACATAATCAATGCACTCAGAGAAAAGTTCTACCTTGGTAGGAGCTCTCTCAGTAGACTGATCCATAAACATATTTTGAAAATAATTAACAGCATCAATGGTAATGTTCTCAGCATCAGTTAATACCTTACCATGAGAATCATTTATGGAAAGGATCATGTTTTTCTTCCTTCTGAAATTAATACAAGCGATAATAGCTTGTGTTTCTATCTCCCTTAATAAATCTGGTGACTGCAGCTTTTTTGTTTCAGAAAACATTCTATATAATTGGTTTGCATTAACTATATATATATATATATATATATATGTAAGGAGATTTATACATCTCCTTTTTTCTAT
>NW_018220131.1:208651-239944 GCF_001263595.1 Phalaenopsis equestris
AAGGAGGGGTTCCCAGACAAAGGGAGGGAGCCCAATCCTCAAAAGTTTCCAAAGAGTTACAAGTAAACGAAAAAACAAAAGGAGAAAACAAAAAAGTGCACTAAATCACCTTAAGTGGCCTTAGTTTGACTCTGAGGTGGGGGATCTTCAGCTTGTCACCATGAAGTAGGAGGGCAAGGGGAGTAGGAGGTGTTGTATCAACAGAAATAGAGTTGGTAAAGATTCCTTATCTGGCAAGGCAGTTGGATGGTTGGTTATTATCTCTGTAAATGAAGGACATATGGATTGTAAGACTTTGGTAGAGATTGCCAATTTTTTTCTTCCATTGCATATGGTGCCAAGAGGATGGCTTATCAGAGCTCAGCAAAGACATAAGCTATAAAGAGTCAACCTCAAATCCAAAAATTCTGCCAAGTTGCCTTTTTTTGCAAAAGTAAGGGCCCAGTAGATAGCAATAAGCTCAGCTTCAAGAGCATCAATTGCCATAGTGGGAGCATGGCAGAAAAGTAGACAATTACTGGAAGAATTTCTGAAAACCCCTCCCACCCCTGCACCCCATTTAGAGAAGCTACCATCTGTGTTTATTTTCATGGTTACAGTATCAGAAGGGTTCCAAGTAACTGTCTCAATATTATTGTGATTGATAGAGTTACTGGTCTGAGCCATATTTAAGCTAGGGCAGTTCTTAAGCTAAGTCATTTTGTTTAGATAGGAAACACAGTTTCTGGTTACCTTGTTGTGTTAGATACTCTTTTCATCATGTTTGTCGATGTTCCTACTAATCCAGAAGAACAAAGCCACAATGAAGGGGATAGACTCCTATTGTGTACTTCTCCAGCTATGCCAACCAGCAGAGAGACTAGTCCAGTCCTTGTCCAAAAGGTCCTTTTTCATCCCATAAAGGATCTCTTTCCACACCTCTTGAGCAAATTCACATTTGAAAAATAGGTGGTGAATGTTCTCCTCAATTTTCAGACAAAGATAACATCTAGATGGTCCTCTTAAACCTTTCAGTTTGAGAATATCAACAGTGGACAAGAGGTTATTAAAGAATCTCTAGCAGAAGAAAGAAATGAAGGGGGAAAGGAATCTGTTCCAGATGACCTCACCCCAACTGACCTTCTCGTAGAGATTTAACTTGGCATAAATTGCTTTGGTCAGACTTTGGTTAGTGTAAATTTGCCAAATGATCTTATCCTTTCTGTCTTTAGCAAACACAATTCTAGTGACTAGAGATAAATGAGGCTCCTGAATGAGAGATTGGAGCTTAGGGACATCCTAGGAGTCCCCATCCTAGAAGTCACAGACTAGGAACTGAGGGTTAAAATCTGAAGGGGGGCTTAATAGAGTCTTTAGGACACCAGTTGTCAAGCCGAAAGTTCACTTTACCCTTCCACAAATCCCAAATGTACATGTCTTCAGCTTGCTCTCTGAATTTCAGCATGTTAGTCCAAATTTTGGAGTCTCCCAGCTTTTTAGTGATAAGGGAGGGGTGTTGACCCTTGCAATACTTACCATACATGAATTTTGCCCATAAGGAAGTTTGTGCTCTGAATTGAATCCACATCTTGCAGAAATTAATGTTAACAACTTGTTGGAGCCCCTTGAACCCCAGCCCACCAGCTGAAATGGGTTTGGTAGCCTTCTGCCAAGAAGCCCAGTGTAACTGCTTTCTTTGACAAGCCCAAAAAAATCTATTAAAAGCTTTCTCCAACTGGATTTGGGTGCTTTTCTTGAGGTAGTTGGTTTGAAGGATATAAGAGGGGAAGGTTGTCAGGATACTTTTCAGAAGAGTGATCCTTCCCCCATTAGACAAGAAGGAGTGAGACCAACTGGATAGAGTTTTCTGAATTTTCCGTAAGATCTCATCAAATTGGGTCAATTTTGATCTTCCCCTAATGAGATGAACTCCCAGATACCTTACAGGTTCCCTAGAAGTAGAGAAGCCAGTGTAATTGGAGATCCAGTGCTTGGTATTAGAAGAAGTCCTCTTGTTAAAGATAAGTTGGCACTTAGTGGGACAGAATTCCATTCCAGATTGTTTCTAAAAATGTTGTATGCATTTATAAACCTTCTTCACAACTAGCTTATGAACATTGGAGAATATCATTATGTCATCAGCATACATGAGATGTCAGATAGCTAAATTGGATCTATGGTGAAATTTGGAATATTGATTGTTGAGAATGTTCCTGTCAAGCATTCTAGAAAAGTAATCCATAGCAATAATAAAGATAGTGGGAGAGAGTGGATCACCTTGCTTTAGTCCTCTAGAAGCAGTGAAAGCCCCTTGGAGTTGGCCATTGATAAGGATGGAGTGGTTATTATTGGTAAGCTACCTTTGAATAAGATTTGTGAATTCAGGCTGAAATCCTCTAGCTGTGAGCATAGCCAAGATAAAGTTCCAATCAATGGTATCATAGGCCTTCTTAATGTCTAATTTATATATGAGGTTTACTCCTCTGCTGATTTTATCAAGATCCAACGTGAGTTCCTGTGCTAACAGCACATTATCATTAATAGATCTACCTTTAATAAAGGCATTTTGGTTGGGGCATATGATTTTGTCCAAGTGAGGTTGCAGCCTTCTCACAATGATCTTGTTAATGAGTTTGCTGATGACAGAAGTCCGGCTTATAGGCCTGTAGTGATCCCAAGTTTTTTGTACTTCCCCTTTAGGGATTAGTACAATGGAAGTGTTATTGAAGTAGTTGGGGAGGTTGACTCCCTTAAAGAAGCTCACAATAGCCTCCACCACCTCACCCTTGATGATGTGCCAAGTTTTTTTGTAGAAAATTTTTTTGTAGAAATCAGCTATAAAACCATCAGAGCCAGCTGCCTTGGAGCTGTTAATACTATTTAAGGCTTCCAAAATTTCCTCAATTGAGGGGGGTTCAGTGAGGTTAAGTTCATCAGTGTAATTGGCTTCTTCAGCAAAGTAATCTTCATATTCACTATTAAGTTCAGCAGAAGAGTTCAGAAGAGAGCTGTACAAATTAATAGCATCCTTTGCAATAAGTTCATTATCATTCAGCCATTTGCCATCCTTGGAAATTATGGAATGTAGGGTATTACATTTCCTCCTATAACTTTGTAGGCATGGTAAGACTTGGTGTTTCTGTCCCCTTCAGAGAAACCACTTATAGAAGCTTTTTGTTTGAGTATCAGATCCTGAATATCAATTGCTTTAATCAGATTTGTCTGGGTAGTTAGCAAATCAATTTTAGTGGCAAGGTTATTCTAAGCAGCAACCTCAAGTCTCTCAACCTCTTTTTCAGCAGATAACACATTGGAAAACACATTTTCAAATGTTTCCCAACCCCATCTCCTCAAGGCTTTGCTGGTTCTCTGATGCAGAAGGCTAAGCTTGACAAAAGGGTCAGGGTGTTCAATACCCAACCAGTTAGAGGCAACACAGTTATTGAAAAGGGGGTGGGTAGACCACATGTTTAGGTATCTGAAAGGAGGGTGGATTGAGGTGGTAACTGTGGAGGTTATGGAGATGAGGAGAGGTCTGTGGTCAGAACAAGTGAGGGATAAGTGGGTAACAAAAGTAAAGAGATAGTATTTCTGCCAGAGGTCATTAACTAACATTTTGTCTAGTCTTTCTCATATAATACCCCTCTTCCAAGTGAACTTAGGGCCCTGGTACCCCAAGTCAAACAAACCAGCTTGCTGTATTTGATCATTGAAAAAATTCAGTTTAGACAAATTGGGAGGTCTCCCTCCAGACTTCTCAGCTGCATTAGAGATGCAATTAAAATCTCCCCCCACTATCCAAGGGGAGTTCATATTTTGGCTGATGAGATGTAAGCCTTCCCATAATTCCTGTCTATCAGCTTTTAGATTGCCAGCATAAACAAAAGTGGCATACTCCAAATGTCCTTGTACAAGCAGGGAGAGATGTATGAACTGACGATGGTCCATAATAATGCTCCACTGAATTTCTTTCCTACAAAAGAACCAAATTTTATTATTTTTCCTAGCATAATGTGAGAAACCAGAGAATTTTTTGAGAATTCTTTGAGATTTATGTTGAATCAAAGGTTCAAGCACCGCAACTTGTGTTTTTTATTGAGATAGATCAGTCTTTTTAAAGACTGAGGATGGCAATGCCCCTGATATTCCAACAAAGCATATTAATCATCGAGGGGATTATTATTGTGAGGGGAAGGCTGAGATCTTGATCTGGTCCTTCCGCTGGAAGGAGGAGGTCCCCCCATTTTCAAAGTTTCTATGAACCCAATGTTACCCTCTCTTAATTTCTGTACTTTGGACTGAATCTTCTTCTTCTTTTTGGATTTTTGTGTTTGCCATTCCTCTTCCAACATGTGCTTCATCTCTGTTATATCCTTCTGCTGAGGAGCTTCTATTCCTAGAGTAGTTTGTTGATTGTTCTCCTTTAGTTGCACCACCTCATCTAAAGAGACCGAATGGGGTGTTTGAATATTTATCTGATTTACCTCCTCCGACGTAGGCTACTAAATAGGACAAACTAAACCTCAACCAAAAATGAGGTCAACACATCCATATTCCCAGTTGAATGGGGGTCTACACCAATTAAGCCTTATGGGGAAATAGGTTGGGTGTGCCTTCCCTGATTTGCCACTGTCTTCTTTGGGGGAGGGTGAAGCCTAAAGCAACTGTCCTTGTTGTGGCCAAACATCCTGCAGTGATGGCAATAGTATGGTTTTTTTTCTAACTTCACTGTTTGCCAAAAACCCTCCTTGTCATTACCAATCCAAATTCTATTGATTTTAGGGAGGGTAACATCTCTCTCAATGAGAATTCTGGCTAGGGCAGGTCTGGCCTTATCGTAAGTAGGAGCATCCACCTTCATAGGTCTCCCTATAGCACATGCTATATTGAATAATGCATTGCGATTGAAGTACTGGATTGGGAGGCCAGGTAATTTAAACTGTAGAGGAACTATTGGAGGTTCCTTACTAGGGTCAAAATCAGGATTCCATTTCAGGATTTTCATTGTGGTACCTCCAATTTGGATGGCTTGTTTTGCAAAGAGTCTAGCATAGTTTTCCTCTCATGAGAGTTGTATAAGTAGGTGTCTTCCATCAAGATTTCCAATTTGCCAATAACCATTAAATTTCAGAGATTCAAAGTAGTTTTTAACTAAGTCCATCTTAGGGTGGCCAAGAAGAAATTTCCCCACCAAGGTAAATTTAACTTGCTCATTGAGATTAATAATTTCTTGAGGTGAGAAATAAAAGGTAGGTTCTCCATCCTTGGCACCTAAGAGATGAATGCAAGGATTGTTGCCCTTTCCTGCTGCAGTGTCATGAAACTTCTGTGGGAATATTAAATGTTCAGGATCATTGAGGGAAGCAGTTCATTTGCCAACCAATCCTGCATAAGTAACTTTTGCCCATTGAACATCTGTGTCCAAGTCAATAGGAGTAGCCATACTCCCAAGAACCACTGACCAGAAGATAAAGAGCAAGAGAACTAAAGAAAAGTAGGACCAAACCTAGGCAGAACAGGTCCACCTGTCAGCAACCTCAACACAACAGTGCCCAACACCAGGACACCAGGAAGGGGAGGGAAACCACCAAAAGAGTGCCAAGAGTTAATAGATAAAACCATTGAAGAAGGAAAGATAGAAAAAAATAGAAAGGCTCCAATGGAACAGTAAAATCCCACCAATTAGGAAAAAAAAACAATGAAACAATAAAAACCACCAAAACCTAAGAAAGGAGTGATGGAGATGAACTTCCAAAGTGTAGGAGGAAGAGAAAAAAGCACCCTGAAGAAAATAACAGCCAGAACTCCCCAAGGAAACCCTCCAACAGGTCACCATGCTGCCAGAAACCCTAGCAGAGCACTTCCCTCCTAAGCCGCCAGCATTATATATAAACATTTCAATGTTGAATGCTGAGAAGGATTACGCTGCCAATTTAAAACTTGCTGACATTCCTGATGAAGGGAAGATTTGGAAGGGTGTTAACTCTATTGATAGTAGCAAAGTAGCTGGTCCTGATGGTTTCACAGCTGAGTTTTATAAGAAATCTTGGGACATTATTAAACCTGAGGTGATTGCTGCTATGGCCAATTTTTTCCAAGGAAACATACCCTACAACAGTGTAAGAGTACTTTCTACTTGCTTCCACTTGATTAGGTTCCATGGAGGAGCTTCATCATTAAGAAATATGTTAATGCAAATAGTAGAATCAGTTTCTATAATCAGCAGGCCCATATAGCAATGATGTGCAATTCTGATGGCCCAGTAAATAGCTCTGAATTCTACCTCCAAAGCATCAAGGACCACTTTTGCAGCAGTGAAGTACAAAATACAATTACGATGAGAGTTCCTAAAGACTCTCCCAACACCAGCATGACCTTTCAAAAATCTTCCATCAGTGTTAACCTTTAGCCAACCATTAGTAAATGGGCTCCAAAAAACTAATTTGGATTTATGTGGATGAAAATTGGTCTTGTTGGGTGTCCAATTTTGTATTACATTAGGAAAATGATGATACTTAATCAATTTTTGAATGTAAGAAGTGCAGTTTAAGATCACTAAATTTGACCCAGGAAAAAGTTCCTCAAACTTAACTTGATTTCTGCACATCCACATAAACCAAGCAACCAAACAAGGGATCATTAATAGGTTACTATTCTGCCAATCCTCCCAGCAAGTGATAAAATTGAGCAAAGTTAAGTTGCAGGTGTCAATTTTCATATGATTCTTCTACAGAAGCTCTGACCAGATCCTTTGAGAGAAATTACAGGTGAAAAATAAATGCTGCAATGATTCTTCTACAGCATTGCATAGATGGCAGATTGAAGGCCCTCCCAGCCCTTTCATTTTTAAGATATCATTAGTAGGGAGTAAGAAATACCAAAGTCTCCAATAGAAGTATGACATGAAAGGAGTTAGGAGCTTACCCAAAATGGATTTACACCAGACCACCATATTCCAATGAAAAAATTAATGATAAATGTAGGCAGATAATCTCTGGGAAATGGCATGTTTAGTAACAATTTTATCTTTTTGAGTAGATGAGAAAAGAGTGTCCTTAACCCATCTAACTTGTTCACTGGATAATACATTCTTGAGCATCCTACAGATCCACTGATCTTTAGACCAAAGGTCTTTGACCTGACTCTTAAAGTTAGGGTGGGAGATAGGTTATTCAAGCTTCTTCCTATTGTTGACCCAGTGATCCAACCAAAAGTTAACTTGTCCTTCTCCCAGCTCCCACAGAAAAAATCTTCAGCCTTAATTCTGATATTCAACATTTTGGACCACATTCTAGGGTCCATAACTTTTTTGGATACCAGGGAAAGACGTATAAATCTGCAATACATCCCCATCATAAATCTGGCCCAAAGACTGTCCTGGGCCCTAAACCTGATCCATAATTTTTGGAGGTTGATAAAGCTCAAATTATGAAAATCCTTGAAACCTAGCCCACCAGCTTGCAGAGTTTTACACATCTTTTGCCAAGGGAGCCAGTGGTACTGCTTCCTTTGACAAGACCAAAGAAATTTATTAAAGATTCTTCCAATTGCTACTTGTGTACCCTTTTACTTACTGAATATTTGAAGGACATATGAGGGCATGGCAGTCAGAATGCTCCTCAAAATTGTGTTCCTCCCATAATTTAACAGAAAAGAATTAGTCCAATAGTCAAGTTGGGCTTTGATTTGGTCAATAACTTCTTGAAATTAGATTTGTCTAGTTCTTCCTTTAAGTAATTGAACACCAAGATACTTGATGAGAAGTGTACTATAGCTGAAACCAGTGTGTTCAGATATCCAATGCTTGATCTGAGGAGTAGAATTAGTTAACAAGGAATTGACATTTCTGTTGGTTGGGATCCATACCCGAGGCTTGCTGAAAATGTAGAAGGCATTTATACAAGTTTCTGAAAGTTTTTTTTGAAG
Source organism: Phalaenopsis equestris (assembly GCF_001263595.1). Lineage (NCBI taxonomy): Eukaryota > Viridiplantae > Streptophyta > Magnoliopsida > Asparagales > Orchidaceae > Phalaenopsis > Phalaenopsis equestris. The sequence goes on from NW_018220131.1 coordinate 216,557, forward strand.
AATTTAAGAAGATACTAATATCATCTGCATAAGCTAAATGGCTTATAGTAATGTTGGATCTGTGATTATCAGCCAAGTGAGGTGAGGCAATAAACAGCTTGTTCAACTATCTAGAAAAAATATTCTTGAGCTAGGATGAAGATGGTTGTGGACAATATGTCTCCTTGCTTGATTCCCGTAGAAGCATTAAAAAAGCCATGGAATTTACCATTAATCAAAACTTAATGTGCATTACACTTAAGCCATCTGTGAATCAAATTTGATGAACTCTTCATTAAAGCCTCTAGCAGATAAGGTATCAAGAATAAAGTCCCAGTTGATTGTATCATAGGCCTTGCTTAAGTCAAGTTTGAAAATAGCATTTCCCCCTCTACATTTTCCATGAAGATCCAAAAGGAGTTTCTGGGAAAGCAGAATATTATCAGTAATATTTCTCCTTTTAACAAATGCCATTTGATTATCATTGATGAGGTGCTGAAGATGTGGCTGAAGCTTGAAAATAATAATCTTTTTTATCACTTTTGGAAATCACATTAGTTAGACTGATGGGCCTGTAATCCCCCTAACTTTTCCTATTCTGATTCTTTGGAATCAATGTAAAGATAGAAGCAATAAAATATCTACGGGGATCCACACCATGAAAGAAGTTTTGAACAATATGTATAATATCCTTAGTGATCGTGCTCCGAGTGGCTTTATAGAAATTTGAAGTATACCCATCTGGCCTAGCAGCTTTATAGCCATTAAAAGAGTCTAAAGCAAGCTTTATCTCATCCTCCAAAGGGGTACTAGTAAGATTTAAGCCTTGAACATAATGCTGGCAGTTAGAAAAAAGATCAGTCTCAATAGGGGTTTTATCAGTTTGTTTACTGGTAAATAGATTTTGAAAATACTGAACAACATCACACGTAATCTCTTCATCATTGATCAGTTTCTTACCAGAAGAATTGGTGATGTTTAGGATCATATTACACTTGCTCCTGTAATTGATACAAGCATGATAATATCTAACAACTGCCTTTTGCTTTAAAAAACATTCATGGTAATTAATTTGTGAAAGCAGCCTCTCATTGGCTTGATAAGCTTTAGATCCTTTTGGATACCCTCTTCAAGTCTGTGTACTTCTTATTGAATAGCATCAAGATTCTCATTGACATTGCCGAACATTTCCAAATTCCATCTTTTGAGGTATAAGGCCAATTTCTTTTGCAATTTCCACAGTCTAATCCAAGGATTGACCTCAATTTTAGACGCCCATGTTTTATCAATTTTTTGAAGAAACTCTGGATGCAAGGACTAGATGTTTGAAATCTGAAAGGAGTGCTAGTAGGTCTAAAAAAATTCTTTATATAGCAAAGAATAGGTTTGTTGTCTGAACCAGCCATAGCAAGGAGTGTGACAATAGTATATGGAAAGGTTTGAAACCAAAGGGAATTCCCAAGTAATTTTTCTAGTCTTTCCCACAAAATACCTCTCCTCCAAGTAAATTTAGGCCCTTGAAAGCCTAAGTAAAATAAGCCAGCATTATTGATGAAGTTGTTGAACCTGGTCATTGCAGAAGGCAGGGGGCATTACCCCCTCTTTTTTCAGTGGGAGAAGTAATGCAGTTAAATTCTCCACCCATTACCCAAATAGAATCAATAAGTTGTAACAGGTCATGCCACATGGTCTACTAATTGATAGGCAAACAACTTGCATAGACAAAGGTATCATATCCCACTTGTACTCCAATAAAAAATTGCATATGAAGAAATTGTGGATGATCAAGAAGCTAGGTGCACAGAATTTTAGGTCAGACAAATAGCCAAATTTTATTATTTGAATTAGAATAGAAAATGAAATTAGCAAACTTTTTAGTGATATTATGGGGATATTTTGTAACCATGGGCTCAAGAATAGCAAAACACCAAATCTTATGGGTTCTTATGAGATATTTCAATCTCTTTTATGAGGAGGGGTGAGCCACTCCTCTAATATTCCTACATAAAAAGTTAATCATAGAGAACCATTAATATTCCAGCATAGAATATTAATTATTGATAGATGGGAGTTGAATAGACGGCTGAGACCTTGATCTAGTTCTGCCTCTATTATATTTAGAGGGGTAACCATTCTTAGCCCTGGCCTTCCCTTAATTCTTCATATAGTTTGTTCCTTGTTGAAGTTGTTGCACCTCAGATGTCTTTCTTTTCTTCTTTCTAGCAGTCTAAACATGCCAGTCTTCCTCAAGGGCCTAAAGTAGCTCAACAACAGTAGTATCAACAATTGTTTTCCCAATCTCTATGTTGGGAAGGTAGTTATAAACTTTTTTTCCATTCCCTTCAAATGAAGGAGAAGGGGGAGTAAATATAACAACTTCATTGACTTCTATTCTCACAGCTCTCCTTGGGGATGCTTGTGAGTCAGATAGTTCCCCCAAAGGATCTCTAGAGGGAGTATCATCATAATTCTGTGGAGATTTATTTTTAGTAGTGGAATTGACTCTAATTTTTTTAACAGCTCTAATGTCATTTAACTGACTGATCTCATCAGCATTAGTACTTTAGATTTGTTCAGCAACTTGTCCAGCCTCCCTTGAGTTCTGGACTGAAGTTTGCCTTGTTAGGGGGTGAAGCCTATAGCATCTCTCATTAGTATGGCCAAACATTTTACAATGTTGGCAGTGAAAAGGTTTTTGTTCAGCCACTATTTCCTGCTAAAATCCTTCAACCTCTAATCGAATCAAAATCTTTTTAATCTTTGGGAGTGTTATGTCTCTTTCAACTTGAATTCTTGCAAATTCATGCCTTACTTTGTTAAAGTTGGGAGCATCTACCTTAAGGGGTGTGCCCAATGCTCTCCCAATATTAAAAAGAGCATTAATCTTGAAGTAAAGTAATGGAAGTCTAGGTATCTTAAACAAAACAGGATCCACAAAAGGGTCCTTGGTTGGGTCAACATCCTTAGTCCATTTCTATATTTTCATTGTAGTCCCAGCAATCCCCACTTCTTGTTTTGCAAATAACTTGACATAATCTTCTTCCATTGACAGTTGGATAAGTAGATGTCTGCCATGAATCAAGCCAAGCTTCCACTGTCAAATAAAATTGAGGGAGTCAAAAAAAATTCTAACAAGATCCATTTTGGGGTTACCCAATTTAAACTTTTCCAATAGGGTGAATCTGACTTCTTCATGTAAAGAGGCAATCTCAATATCAGAGAAGTACAAAGAAGTTTCTCCCTGTTTAGAGCCAAGGGGATGGATGCAAGTGAAAAAACCCTTAGCAGCAGCTGCATCATGAAATTCTTGGGAGAAAATCAACTTTGCAGGATCTTGAAGGGTTTCATTAACTTTGCTGACAACACCAGCATAGGTAGCTTTTATCCACTGTGAATCAGTGTGGACACCTATAGGAGTTGCCATTGAAGTGCAAACCATTATATAAGCCACAAATAGAAAAACCAGTGCGTCCCAGTGGAATAATATGAAATGTTAAGCCTCTGAACATCCAAAATAAAAATAGACATTGCAGACTGGGAAAAGGAGAAGCCCCAACTCAATGAAATAGTAACCTATCTAAAAACTCCAAGCCCGGGAAAGGCTAAAGAGAGAAAACCCACAAGACGAGTCCAAAGGATGTGAATGACAAACCTCCCCTCCTTGACAGCACCCACTAACCACCACCAGCAACTGCAGAACTTCATCTCCCCAAAAACCTTAGCAGAGCTACTTCTCCAGCTACCACCTCCATCATATTATTATTATTATTACTATTATTATTTTTTTTATTATTATCATTATACATATATATATATATATATATATATATATATATCAACATGGCGGCTGGGGCGGCTGGGTTTTCTTGTCCTTTGCTAGGGTTTCTGCAAAATGGATGAATGCTGTCAAGATTGGGTAGCAGAAAATGGAGCCTTAGGTCTAATCTCTCTGGTTTTTGTGTGTTTGGAGTGATTATTACACTAATTGAAGGGATTTCTATGAAGCTACTCAAATGGACACCAGAGTTTGATCCTAATAAGGAATTACATATTGTTTCCATCTAGTTCAAAATGCCCGAGCTAAAGCTCCATTTTTTCAATCATAAAGTACTGCTTAATATTGCTTTGGCTATAGGGAGACCTCTCAAGCTTGATGTGCCTACATTTAATCTATCTAGACCTTTAGTGGCTATGATATTGGTGGAAAGGGACATTACCCTCGTTGTTGTGGAGGAAATTTGGCTTGGTACTGAACATAATGGACATTGGCAGAAAATTATTACTGAGCAAAGGCCTTATTACTGTCACCATTATAAAATGTTTGGTCATACTGATAATAATTATTTCAGACTCCATCCCAGCATGAGAAAAAGGCAGGAGTTCATTAATGATAGGGATGTGAAGGGTATTGCTGAGGAGAATGTATTTAATCGTGATGAACAAGATAATATTGATTCTTCTAGTGGTGCTGAGGATGTGGTGTCAGATTCCACCCCCGTTAGGACTGAACTGAATACTACTGCTTGGGCTCCTGTGATTGGAGCTTAGGGCATGGACTCACAACACACTAATTTTAATGAGAAGGAAACCTTTTTGGAGAGAGCTCCAGAAATTACTACTGAAGCTATGTTTAGTGAAGATGTGGTTCTTAATCAGATGTTGGTAACACAACTTGTTATGGAGGGGAATCAAGAGGAGGGGGTGGCTCCTCAATGGGGAGATTCTCTGAATGATCACTTAATAAAGCAGATGAATGTGGCTTTGGAAGAGTACTAGCAGGTCCAAAAATTTAAAAAGAAAAAGTAAACTGCACTGTAACTAAAGAACTTGGTTATTATCCCTTGAACAGGAGGGGATGGTTCTTCTCAAAAGGTTATTAATGGGGTCAGAACCAGAAGATGGGGGAAATCCACTTCCTTTGGATGATGAAATTTCTATGTTGGAATTTTAAGGGATTAGCTCATCCTAGATCCCTTAACAAAATCCTTACTCTCAATAGGATGCATAAATTTTGGATTATTGCTATTATCAAACCCTTGGTGTCTAAACATATTAAGAAAATTATTAATAAGTTCTATGGTTTTCAATTTTTCACTAATTTGAGTAATAAAATATGGTTGTTTTATAGAAATGAGTTTCATCAGATCCTAAAATCTAAAAAGAAAAAGAAAATTACATAAGAACTAAAGAACTTGTATATTACCCCTTGCACAGGAGGAGAGGGCTCTTCTCAAAAGGCTATTAGTGGGTTCAAAACCAGAAGAAGGGGGAAATCCACTTCTTTTGGATGATGAAATTTTTGTGCTGGAATGTTAGGGCATTGGCTCATCCTAGATGCCTTAACAGAATCCTTACTCTCAAAATGATGCATAAATTTTGAATTATTGCTATTATGGAACCCTTGGTGTCTAAACATATTCACAAAATTATTAATAAGTGCTTTGGTTTTAAGTCTTCCACTAATTTGGGTAATAACATATGGTTGTTTTGTAGAAATGAGATTCATTATTATGTTGTCAAGGACAATTGGCAGTTCCTTCATTTGAGCTTCTCTTTGGGGGAGACTAGTGGCTTGGCCACTTTTATCTATGCAGGTTGTTCAACAGTGGCTAGAAATGTCTTATGGTGTCATCTGCTGGATATCAGTAGTCATATAAGTTCATTTTGGCTTGTGGGGGGAGATTTTAGTTGTGTGGCTTCCCCTAATGAAAGGAAGGGGGGTTATATTACCAGACTTGAGTCTGATTAATTCCTTTAATGACAATATTCTTAAAGCTGGGCTATTTTATTTGGGGTTTCTTGGCCCCAAATTTACTTGGAGGAGAGGAAATGTTTGAAAAAGATTAGCTAGAATTTTTGTCAATGATTTTGGCTGAATGAGTTCTATCATACTTCTCTGCAACATCTAATTGTGTGTCGTTCAGACCATAGACCTCTTTTGATTACAAATGTTGCCTCCCCTAAAAAGAACAGGTCTTCTTTCAGGTACTTGAATATGTTGTGGTCCTTACATAGTGCTTACATAGTGACTTTCTCAATCAAGTTTCTTTAGCTTGGAAAGATTGCATTCATCAAAATCCTTGGATCAAGCTCTGGCTGCTTCACAAGAAGATGAGAAAGTAGCAGTCACAATGGAGTTTGAGTGTGTTTGGAGATGTTAATGCTAAAGTCAAGGAAGCTGAAGACTCTGTGCTTAAGTGGGAGCATCTACTTGAAAATGAATCGTGAGGTGAGTACTAAATTATTTAGAGCCCATGAAGAGCTAATGGAAGCCATTTCAATGCAGGAGGATTTTTTTGAACATGAAGCTGCAAAGGCTAAAATCTTTGAGGGGTACAAGAATTCTAAATTTTTCTATGCTTGTAATAACTACATGAGAAGGTGGAACGGGGGGTGTTTTCAAGGACTGTAGAGATGCTTGTTTACTCTTTTTTCAGTCACCTAGCTATCCCAGTGATCCTTTAGGAGCTGAAACTCTGGCTATGTATTGGGCCATTCTCCTTGCCAACATATTTGGATTTCACCACCTCTGGGTGGAATCTGACTCTAGCACTTTAGTGAGCATTGTGAATGGATCTAGAGACATCCCTTGGATTCTAATATAGTTAATTAAGAAGATTCAGTAAATGGGGAAGGGACTTCAGCTTTTTGTTTCCCATATCCACAGGGAAGGTAAAAGGCCTGCTATGTGGCTTGCTAGAATGGGGATCCACACTGATCACACTCTTATTAGTAGATTCATTCCAACTCAATTGCAGTTATTCTTGGAAGGGGATCTTTTATCCTTACCTTTTATTAGAGTTACTTTTCCATAGGTTTTTTGAGGGGCTCACCCTGCTGCCTTTTTAGGGGTCCCCTTTGGCTTGCTTGTAATACTATTTGTTCTTTTTCATCTAATATAGTTAGAGTATTTCTCCTTCCATCAATAAATAAATAAATATATATTGAAGAAAAGAGCTTCTCGTGGCTCCGTACGCATTAGTAAAGAGAAAGGTTACAAGAAAAGGGGGTAGTGGACCTACAAGTAGTAAAAATCTACAAAAACCTAGTGGATCTTCTAACTAAGTACAAATCCACTAAAAAACAAAGCAAAATACATGTAAAGCCTAAAAAATTATACTAAAAGAAGAAGTATATCCAAAAATACATGTATACCAAGGCCCAAGTTAACTAAAGGAGAGCAAAATAAAGCTGAAGCTGGGAATGCTATATCCAGAGAGAGCAGCAACAACTTCTGACCAAACCTCCAAACAATACTGATTAAATTAAAGAGTGTTATGACCAACAATTATTAGATGGGGAAGATTAATTCTATCTCCATTTAGTGAAAGCAGAAGTGGGGCAGGTGGGGAGGTAGGTACATATGTGATATTGCAGCTGAGACCATACCTTGCAAGCCAATTGGCAGGTTGGTTGCCCTCCCTGAAGAAAATAAAAGTGAAAAATTCACATGGAGGTGTGATGAGAGTTATCTGATGTTGTGAATCAAGTAAGAGTAATTCCAGGGATGCACATCTTCAATATTTAATAGTTTGATGGCCACAGTAGTGTCCACTTCAGTCCAAATATTGGTCCACCCAATTTTAGTTGCAATACTAATAGCCCATTAAATAAAAATAATTTCAGTTTCAATTGCATAAAAAGCCAATACAAGAGTATGGAGGTAAAGGAGACATTGGCCTAGGTGGTTTCTAAAAATTATACCCACCCCAGCCCCCTGCTTGGAAAAACTGCCATCTGTATTAATCTCAATAGTGTTTTATTTAGGGGGAGTCCAGAAAACTTTGTATATTTGGAGGGGAGTTTCCTTCCCAACCAAGTAGGAGTTGGAGATGTTTGGGAATTTTTTATACCTGATCATCTTATGAATGTAAGAAATGATGTTTTTATCCACCTTTTCAGTAGTCTGAACATGTTCTTCAAATTTGGCACCATTTCTATTCATCCAAATAAACCATGCTACTGTGAAAGGAATAGGGGAATAATTAAATTGATTCCAGATCTGCCAGCAATTACGAGCTTATCCAAGGTGAGATTGAAAGTATTAATATTCAAAAGTTGCATTAGCTGGTTCCAAACATTTTGTGCAAGGGTACATTCCAAAAATAGATGTGTGATGGATTCTCCCTGATGTAGACATAGCCCACATCTAGAAGGCCCTCTCAGACATTTCAATTTGAGTATGTCATCAGTAGGGAGAAACTGTTTAAAAGTCCTCGGCTGAAGAAGGCCAAAGAATAAGATAGAAATTTGTTCCAAATAATTCCACCCAATGGAATCTGCTCCCAATCAACTATTTTGGAGTAAATAGCTTTATTGAGTCTTTGAGTACAGTATGCTTGCCAAACATGTTTACCTACCTTTGTTTAATTAAATTGCATGGTGGCAATTCTCCTCACAGAATCCTCTTGTAAAATAGTTGACAGTTTTGGAATGGATTAGTTGTAGCCTACTCTTGAGATTAGGACAAAGGGAAGTGAGGGGAATTAACCAATCTTTATGGCACCAATGATCTAACAAAAAACTGATATTACCCTTTCCAAAATCTTATATGAAGAGGTCTTCAGCAACTTGCCTACTCTTTAGCATTTGCACCCAAATTTTGGAACTACCAGTCTTCCTTCTCACCAGATTAGGATGTTGGTCTTTACAGTATTTACCCCACTTGAATTTAGCTCATAGGGAAGACTGAGATCAAAATTTAATCCACATCTTGCATAAGTTGATTTGAAGCAGTTGATGTAGGCCCTTTAAACCAATGTCACCAGCCAATTGAGATGTAGCCACCCTTTGCCAAGAAGCCTAATGCATTTGATGTCTTTGCCCGAACCAAAGGAATCTATTGAATGCTCTCTTCATTTGAATTTGGATGCTTTTCTTCATAGCAGTCATCTGCAGTATGTAAGAGGTAAAAGTTGTTAAAATACTCTTGAGCAACGTAATTCTTCCACCATTGGAGAGGAATGATTGAGTCTAGCCAGGAAGGAAGGAGGAGATCTTATAAAAAACTTCATCAAACTGGATCTGTTTAGTCCTTACAGTAAGGAGGGTAACTCCAAGGTATTTGATGGGAAGTTGAGCACAAGAAAAACCAGTGTACTTAGCGGCTCACTGCTTACAAATGGAGGAAGCTTTCTTGTTGAAGACCAGGTGACATTTATCTTCATTAAATTGCATCCCTGAATGCGGTTAGAATTTTTGTAGGCTTTGGAAAACATTCTTCACAGCATTCTTATGAGCACTTGAGAAAACCATAAGATCATCAACATTAGGAGGTGGGAAATGACAATATTGGATTTTAGATGGTATCTGGAGTAATTTTTTCTTAGAAGGGATGCATCAAGCATTCTAGACAAGTAGTCAATGGCTAAGATGTAAGATAAAGGGTCCCCTTGCTTCAAATCTCTAGTAGCAGTAAAAAAAACTCCAACCTTGTCCATTGAGGAGAATGGAGTGGGCATTATTGTATAACCATCTTTATATAAGCTGGCAAAAATTAGTTTGGAACCCCCTAGCTGTGAGATTCTCCAAAATGAAATCCCAACTGATTGTGTCATAGGCCTTACTTATATTCAATTTGTAGATCAGATTACCTCCTCTAAAAGGCTTATTGAGATCTTACAGAAGTTCTTGGGCCAATAAAGCTTTATCAATGATGGTCCTACCCTTTACAAAGGCAGTCTGGTTGGTTTTAATCAGAACTTCTTATTAGGGTTGCAGTCTACTCACAACAATTTTACTTATCTCTTTGCTTAGTATAGTGGTAAGACATATGGGTTTGAAGTGGTCCCAAGTTTTCTACATTTTTGTTTAAGGAACAAGAACATAAGTGGATTCCTTAAAGTAATGAGGGAGGTTGTTACCTTGAAAGAAACTAACCACATCAGCAATTACATCAGGTTTAACAGTATCCCAAGATTTTTTATAGAAATCTGCAGTGTACCCATCAGGGCCAGGAGCCTTAGAAAAATCCATAGAGCTAATAGCCTCCCAAATTTCCTTTTCAGTAGGGGATCAGTGAGATTAAGATTGGTAGTATAGTTCAGTTCTTTAGAGAAGTGATGAGTTTTAATGGGAAGCCTTGTATTCTGAACTTGATTCAGTAGATTTTTAAAATACTTGGTTGCATAAGCAGTAATAGAATTGTTGTCATGGAGCCAAATTCCTTCAGTATTTTGAATAGCATGAATAGTATTGCACTTCCTTTTGTACTTGATGTAAGCATGGTAAAACTTTGTATTTCTATTACCATCAATGAAGATACTCACAGAAGCCTTCTATTTCAAAAATTGGTCCTGACAATCAATGATAGTGAGAAGATTGTTTTGTGCATTAAGTAGTAACTCCTCCCCCACTAACCCCTGTTGAGCTTCCTGTTCAAGTTTAAAAACTTCTTTTTTAGCAACAGTCACATTAGGGAGAACATTTCCAAAAGCTTCCCAGCTCCAATTACTTAAGACCTTGCTTATTTTAATCTGAAGCAAGCTAAGTTTGACCAATGGGTCAGGTGTGAGATGCCTATCCAATGGTCAGAAATTGTTTTGGAGAAGAGTGGATTAGAGGACCACAAGTTGAGATATCTAAAAGGAGGGGGTGTAGAAAGTAAAATAGAAGATGTGATGCTAATAAGGAGAGGTCTTTGGTCAGAGCCAGTAAGGCTTAAGTGAGTGACGAAAGTGAGCAGAAATTTGGATAGTCAACAGTCATTTATCAAAAATCTACCAAGTCTTTCCCACAATGGACCCCTTCTCCAAGTGAAACTAGAACCCTTAAAGCCTCAGTCAAAAAGCCCAGCACTGCTGATGTTATCACAGAAGGTGGACATTTTAGTTAGATTAAGGGGTCAACCATAAGATTTTTCTGCATAAGAGGCAATACAGTTGAAGTCCCCACCCTCCACCAACCAGGGAGAGGACATTTGCTGACTGATCTAATGAAGACAGTGCCACAAATCCCTTCTATCTTCCTTAGTACAAACTGCATAAACTATGGTTGCAAAGCCCCTGTGGCCATTAATATTAAAGGATAAATTAACAAATTATTGGTGATTCACCAAAATGTTCCATCTTTTTTCTTTTCTATAGAAGATCCAAATTTTGTCGTTGATATTAGCAAGATGCGTAAAACCATTGAACTTCTTAATGGTTTTTTTAGGGTGTTAATGAACCATGGGTTCAATAATAACAATACACCAAAGTTTATATTTATGATTAAGATGTAAAACTCTTTTAAGATAAAGGGGATGGGCGATATCCCTAATATTCCAGCACAGGATATTAATCCTTCATAGGTGGGAGTTGGATAGATTGTTGAGACCTTGATCTAGTTCTACCTCTATGATTATTAGAGGGGGAGCCATCCTTAGTCTTGGCATTTCCTTCTATTTTCATAGAGCTTGTTTCGTTCTATCTTCCTTAGTATAGCCTGCATAAACTAAGTTAACAAAGCCCCTGTGGCCATTAATATTAAATGATAAATGAATAAATTGTTGGTGATTCACCAAAATGTTCCATCTTATTTCTTTTCTGCAGAAGATTCAAATTTTGTTGTTGGTGTTAGCAATATGTGCAAAACCATTGAACTTCTTAATGATTTATTTAGGGTGTTTATGCACCATGGGTTCAATAATAACAATACACTAAAGTTTATATTTATGATTAAGATGCAAAACTATTTTAAGAGAAAGAGGATTGGCCATACCCCTAATAATCCAGCACAAGATATTAATCATTGATAGGTGGGAGTTGGATAGATGGTTGAGACCTTGATCTAGTTCTTCCTCTATGGTAGTTAGAGGGGTAGCCATTCTTAGTCCTGGCCTTTCCTTTTGTCTTCATATAGCTTGTTCCTTGTTGAAGCTGTTGCACTTCAGTTGCCTTTTTTTTTCATTCTTCTAGCTATTTGAATGTGCCAATGTTCTTCAAGTGTCTGTTTCAACTCAGCAATGTCAGTGTCCATAATTGTTTTCCTAGTATCTATGTGTGGAAGGTAGTTCTAAAAATTTTCACCTTTATCCTCAAGGGAAGGAGATGGAGGAGTAATAATGATAATTTCATTGACTTCTTTTCTAACTGATCTCTCAAGGGAGGACTCAATATTTCTTTTAGATTGTGAGTCATATAGTTCCCCGAAGGTGTCTCCAAGAGGGGTGGCATCATAGTTTTGTCGGGGATTATTTCAAGCAGTGGGATTAATTTTGAGTTGCTTGGCAGCTCTGATGTCATTCAATTGATTGATCTCTTCAGTATTTGTGCTTAGGATTTTTTCAGCCTCCTGTCTAGCATCTCTGGAGGTCTTGAAGGAGGTCTTTCTTGATGGGGGTGGAGCCTATAGCATTTCTCAATGGTTTGGCCAAACATTTTACAGTGTTGAAAGTAAAATGATTTTTGTTCAACAGTTGTTTCCTGCCAAAATCCATCAACTTCAGATCCAATCCAAATCCTCTTTATCTCTGGGAGTGTTATGTCTCTCTCTACTTAAATTCTAGCAAGTGGAGGCCTTTCTTTGTTAAAGGTTGGAGCATCCACCTGGAGAGGTGTACCCAATGCTCTCCCAATATTAAATAGAGCATTAAGCTTAAAAAAAGGTAATGGAAGACCTGGCATCCTGAACCATAGGGGTACCATTGGAGGCTCCTTAGTTAGGTCAAAAACTTTAGTCCATTTCTGGATTTTCATTATTGTCCCAACAATCATCAAAGCTTGTTTAGTAAATAGCCTGACATAATCTTTCTCCATTGAAAGTTGGATAAGTAGATTCCTTCCATCAATTAATTCAAGTTTGCACTGTCCAATAAAATTAAGTGACTCAAGAAAGTTCCTAACTAGTTCCATCTTGGGATGCCCCAACTGGAATTTGCCTACTAGAGTGAATCTAACTTCTTCATGAAGTGAGGCAATCTCAATATTAGAACAATACACAGGAATTTTCCCTTCTTTAGAGCCAAGGGATGGATACAAGGGAAGAAACTCTCACCAGCAACTGCATCATGAAATTCCTGGGGGAATATTAGATTGTTGGAATCTTGAAGGGTGACATTGGCCTTACCAACAACACCAGCATAAGTAGCTTTTATCCACTGAGAATCAGTATGGACATCAATGGGAGTGTCCATTAACGATGTAAACCTTTACAACAGCCACAAACATAAAACCGAGAGATCCACTAAGAGGATAAAATGGAGTAGGGTCAAGTAACAGTGAGGAACTCCTCTGAGCTTCTAGAAATAATAAAGTAAATGCAGACAGAGAAATGACAAGGAGAGAGCCCAGTTCAATGGAACAATAACAAAGTTGGAAAAACTCTAAACCCGGGAAAGGCCAAAGAGAAACCCCACCAAAGTGGAGTCCAAGGGAAGGAAAAGGTCCAACACACCACCTTGATAGCACCCACTGACCACCACCAGCAGCTACAAAACATCAACTCCTTGAAGACCCTAGGATAGCTCCACCTTCAGCCGCCACCTCCATGGTTATATGTATGTATGTATGTATGTATGTATGTATGTATGTATGTATGGAAACTTTTGGAGTAACAAACAATAATTCAGCTCTACAAATTGAATGCAATAATTTTCAGCCAAAAAGGAGGCTTGCTACCTGATAAATTATTGGCTGCTAGTCATTGGCTGCTTGTAAATAGAAAATGTATTCTTGCGAGAAGAGCTTCTGCAGATGCTGGTTCGTGGGTGGAGGAACTTGGAAACTTCCTAAGTTTCTGGTGTTATTTCATCTTTCCTTTGGAATTCTTCTTTCTGGTTTTTTATTCAAGTTTTTGTTCTTTGAGGGTTTGCTGTTACATTGATTGCTTTGGGACTCTGGCTATTTGGAGTTTTTATTTTGCTCTTCTGCTTTCTTTATTCTGGTGGCTGCTCAATCTGTGAGCAGTTGATGTGAAGTAGTGAGGAGCTGGTGGACTGCTATTTTAAGTTTTCTTCTCCTGGTTTTTTTTTCCTTCTGATTTTAAGGAACTATTTCTTCTCTTACTCTAGTGTTTGGAGGCTTATTTTTATGATTACCTTTTCTATGGCTACTCCTTTGGATGTTGACACAAATCCTCAGTGGACCAAAGTTACTTATGCTGGAGTAGTGGGGAGCTCAGCTGAAGTTATGATGGACCCAGAACAACTTGTATTCCCTCAAGCTTTTCATGACACTGTGGCTAGGAGGGGTGCCAGCCCTTGTATTCACCCTCTTGGCTCCAAAGAGGGTGAACCAGCCTTATATTTTTTTCTCACAGGAAATCTGTAATTTGAATGAGAATGTTAAATTTACACTGGTAGGTGAATTCCATATGGGACACCCGAAGATGGAGATGGTTAGAAGTAACTTTGCCTCTTTGAAATTTTTTGGTGATTGGAAAATTGGCCTTTTAGATGGTAGGCATCTTCTTATACAGCTTTCTCGTGAGGAGGACTATGCTAGATTGTTTGCCAAACAGTCTTTGCTAATTGCGGGCACCACTATGAAAATAATCAAATGGTATCCTAATTTTGACCCAAGTATGGAGCCCCCTGTGGTTCCTCTTTGGTTTAAATTTCCTGGACTTCCTCTCCCCTTTTTCAACCTTAATGCTCTATTTAATATTAGATGTGCTTTAGGGAGACCACTGAAAGTAGATGCCCCCACTTTTGACAAGGCTAGGCCTGCCCTGGTAATTATCCTTATAGTAAGAGACATCACTCTACCTGAAACTAAAAGAGGTAGGATTGGTTCTATAAAGGATGGTTTTTGGAAAGAGGTGGTCATAGAACAAAGACATTACTATTGTTAACATTGTAAAATGTTTGTTCATACTTGGTATAGATGCTACAGGCTTCATCCTCCTTCAAGGAAATCTTTGAATAATAAGCCAACTGATAACATGACCACTTTTCAGGAACCTATTCTAGTGCATATTGAGGGAAATCTGAGGGATACTATTAATGCTTCCCAGGAAGTTGAACATACTCTAGTGTAAATTGAGGAAAATTTGATGGACACTTCTAAGAGTTCCACAACCCCTTTTGGGTCTAGTACCACTCCTAGGATCATTAGAGAAGAGGGTAATGAGATTCATATTATTACCTCCCTCTCTGTCGATGATTCTCCTAGGGAAGTGAATGATAAAACCTTGAATGTTTTTACTGCTTTTCCTACTATGAAGATCACAGATATTAAACTCTTGTTAAAGGAGGAATGACACACACAAAAATCCAAAAGGAAAAAGAAAAAAACTTTAGAAGCACAGAGATTGCAAATTGGGAACATTATGGACTCTAGTGGGAAGATGAAGACTGGGCCCTCCATCTATAGAGGAAGGACTAGATCTAGATCGTAGCCCTCCCTCCATATAAACCCCCCTCATGATTAATCTATTAAGTTGGAATATCAGGGGCATTGCGCGTACTTAGACTTTGAGAAGACTGATTTATCCTAAAAAAAAGTACAAACTTTGGTATTTTACTATCTTTGAATCTATGGATCAACATAACCCTCAGTGGTTTCTCAGTAAGTTCCCTTCCATTTTTGGTATTATACTAATACCAACAACAAGATCTGGTTCTTTTGTAAAAAGGAAATTCAGTGGAGTATTCTGCTGGACCACCCACAATTCATTCATCTTTCTTTATTAATTCAAGGCAAACTAGATTATTCAACTTTTATCTATAATGGCTGTCACAAGGAGGATAAAAAGGAGTTTTGGAGGGGTCTTCAACTCATAAGTGATAATATGAGCTGTCCTTGGCTAGTAGGGGGGTCCTTAGCTAGTAGGGGGAGATTTCAACAATATTAGTTCTGCTTCTGAGAAGTCTGGTGGAAGAGTTCCTAACATCCCTAAGATGACTTTTTTCAGTGATCAGATCCGTAAGCCCGGGTTATTTGATTTAGGCTATAAAGCCCCACACTTCACCTTGAAAAGAGGTAAAATTTTGGAAAGAATTGACACAATCCTTGTTAATGTTCATTTGTTCCATCAATGTCTCCTCACTTTTTTCACCCTTCTGAACCTTGCTGGGTCTGATCATAGACCTTTACTAATTTCTATCACTTCCCCCACCACTCAAACCTTAAATACCCCCTTCAGATATATGAATATTTGGTCCACTCATCCTCAGTTTATTAAATTTGTTGAATCCAATTGGTGTGGGGTTAATCATTCTAACCCTATGACCAAACGCAGCAATCTTCGTATTAATTTTTGTAAAGCCCTTAAAAAGTGGGGTTGGGACACTTTTGGTAATGTGCACTCTAGAGTGACATCTGCAGAAAAGAAAGTTGAGGATTTGGAGGTTGTTGTCCAGAATGGTTATGCTGACAATTCTGTTTTGCTTACTGCTCAGACAAACTTAAACACTGCTATTAAACACTAAGAGCTTCTCCTTAAACAGAAGGCTTCAATCAACATTTTTACTGATGGGGATAAAATTACTAATTTATATCATGCTTATATTATATACAAAAGGAAATGAAACACAATTCATTCAATCTAGAATTCATAAGGGAATTGCCTGAATGACAATGAGAGTATAGCCCAGGATGCTGTCATGCACTATCAAGCTTTATTGAATACCAATGTTGATCTCAATTTTAACATAAACGCTAGCCTCTTCACTGAGAACTTTGGGTTTATAAACAGTCTGCAACATTCTAAACCCCCCTCTGAAGCTGAAATTTGGAAGGCTTTGAATACCATTGACAGCTCTAAATCAGCAGGCCCTGATGGTTTCACTGTACATTTTTTCATGAAGTCTTGGAAAACCATTAAATTGGAGGTGACTGAGGCAATTGTCAGCTTTTTCAAGGGAAACAACTTACCCAGTTACTTTAGAAACTCTTCTTATGTGCTTATTCCTAAAGTTGATTTACAGAAGAACTGGGATCAGTTCAGACCTATCTGTCTAACTTCTGTGATTAGTAAATTGATTATTAAGATCATAGTGGGAAGACAACAACCTCACCTTGATAAAATTATCAGCCAAAATCAAACTGCTTTCATTAAAGGGAGATCTATCACTGATAACGTCTTGTTGGCTCAGGAAATGCTTCAGGATCTGAATAAAATCAGAAGGAGTGATAACTTGATCTACAAACTAGAAAGATATTAAAAAATCTTATGATACAACTGATTGAAATTTCATTTTGGGTATTCTTACTGCAAGAGTGTTTCAACCAAAATTCTGTAAGCTTATTCACAGATGGCTCATCAACAATAACCATTCTATCTTTATTAATGGGAAGGCTTGGGGTTCTTTCTCAGCTAACAGAGGTTTATTCTAGGGTGATCCTCTTTCCCCCACCATTTTTATTATAGCCATGGATTATCTTTCTAAAATGGTGGATAGGCTATCCTTTCTAATCATTATTCCAGATATAACAAATCAAATTTACTTGTGTCCCATCTTATCTATGCTGATGACATAATGATCTTCTCTACTACCCACAAGAATGTTGTTAGAAAGGTGTATAAATTCCTGATTACCTTTTAAACTCTCCCTGGGATGGAGTTCAGTCTCAGCAAAGTGTCAACTGATCTTCAACATGAAAACCCCCCCTCACTGCAAGTAGTGGATTTCTGACTACACCAGATTCTCCAAATCCAGGACTGCCATCAAATATTTGGGAGTTAACCTTATATCTGGAAGATCTAAGCTAATACAATTTGATGATGTGTGTCAAAAGATTTAGTCCCACCTATCTAGTCGGTCTCACTCTTTTCGGGGTAGGATAACTTTACTGAAAAGAATTCTTACCACCTTTCCTGCCTACATCCTCCAAACTACTTTTATGAAGAGAAGTACGCAAATTCTATTGGGAAGAGATTTTAATAGATTTTTGTAGGCTGGACAGAGGCAACAACTGCACTGGGCATCTTGGCAGAAGGTTGCTAAACTTACTTTGGCTAGGGGAATTGGTTTCAAATGGCTACAACACCTTATTCAAATCAATTTCTGTAAAATGTGGATTAATTTTAGAGCTCAAAACTCCCTCTAGGCTAAATTTATGAAGGGAAAATACTGTAAAAATCAACATCGTTCTCTCATTCATAAGAAATTGGGGGATTCTAGAATTTGGGTTAACATGCTGAAGGTTAGGCATCTTGCTAAAAAGATGTATATATGGGATTTGGGGACTGGTAAGGTCAATTTTTGGCTAGATACTTGGTGTCGCAGGGATTGGCTGGGGGGCCCCCCCTCCGCGTTTTAACCACACTCGTTGTTTAACTCACAGTCGTTGGTGGTTGATTTTCGGGAGGGGGATCAATGGTCTATTCCTTAGCTTCAAACTCCCCTTCAGGAACCCTTCCTTACTCAAATTACCCAAATCAAATTTGATAACAGAAGAAAGGACAAAATTATTTGGCAAAGTTACATAAATCAAAGTCTTACCAAAGCTGTTTATGATAGACTGTTCAGCTGGGACTTGTTTCCTTCGGGAGATGCTATTTTGACTAGATTCCTTTTCCCTTCCATGTCTTTTTTCTGTTGGAGACCTTTTAATAACCTTTTGCCCACTGATGATATTTTCAAATTAAATGGTTTGAGAGGTCCTTATAGGTGCTATCTATGTCTACACAATGAGGACACCCTCAATCACATTTTCTTCAATTGCAGTTTTGCTCAAGAAGTCTGATCAGGCTTTAAGGATTTGCTGAATATGAATGGTTTTGATATAGATATTCTAATCTCATTAGTTGTTGGCAGAGCTGGGAAGGAAGAAAAAGTACCTCTATACATTTCATTGTGGCTTGGTTTCTCTGGATTTATAGAAATAGCAATAAACGTGAGGGTAAGACTGTCATTAGAAATTCCATATCCTACCTAACTAAGCTGATCCAGTATAAAAAGTTCCCTATTATCTGTAAGTTTGAGATCAAAGAATCCAATGAGCCTTTCATGATTGAGAAAGTATATTGGATACCCCCTGCACAGTCAATTATAAAAATCAATACTGATGGCAGTCTTTCTAACATGGATGCTGGGGTGGGGAGAGTGTTTAGGGACTCCTCCAGCAGGTGCCTAGTACACTTTCATGCCTCAACTGAAGCAAGGGATGCCCTTGAAGCTGAGTTGATTGCAGTTTTCTGGGCATTAACCTTTGTTAGATTTGCTGAGTGGTTTAATCTTTGGCTAGAGGTTGACTCTCTTTTACTCATCATTGTTCTAGAAATTGAAGACCAATCCTCTTGGCATCACACATACTGGAAACAAAAAATCAAACATCTCAAGGATTCACTTTGCCTCAACCTGACCTTTATTTACAGAGAAGGTAATAAACCTGCCAATTGGATAGCTAAACATGGGCTAAATTTAAATTGTACTTCTGTTGCCACCAAACCCCCTTCTACATTAGCTCTTCTGCTTCATGGGGATACCATTGATGTCCCAGATCTCAGATCGAATGCTCACAAATTTAATGCATTTTTTGCCATCTGTACCATAAATTCTAAACATCTCTCTATCCATTAGTTATGTCTTGTATATATATATATATATACAATAAAGAGGAGCAACCTCTCAAAATATCAAAAAAAGGAAGCTATCTAATATTGGGAAGTGATAAAAGATCACTGGATAATAGGAAGTCCAGTGAGGGAGGAACCCTTTTGCTCACCAAAGGTTTTTCAGTGTCAAGACCCCTTCTAGCCAGCCAATTGGAAGGTCTATTATCTTCTCTATGTATATTTCTCTATGGATATGAGAAAATATTATGGAGTAATTCTTCAGCAGTTGATGAATCCCAGAAATCCAACAGATTAAGTTCCAGGGAGTGTCACAGGAGCCCTTAATAACATTAATAAGCAACAAGAAATCAGATTCAACCCACAGCTGGTTGAAATTGATAGAGGGCCCAGATAATAGCTTGACTTTCAGTTTTAAGAGGATCCATAGCTATAACAGGAGATTGAAAATACATGATGCACCTCCCCTCATGATTCATGAAGACACCACCAATACCTTTATAATAATACTTTTTATAATGATACTTGTAGCTACCATTTGTGTTAACTTTAATCCAGCCATACCTAGGAAGAGACCAGCAAATTTTCAATACTTTGGTAATGGAAGGTTTAGAAGAGGGAATCGGCTCCAACAGAGCTCCAAATTTTTTGAGTTTAATCAGTTTTTGTACATAGGCAATGCAATTTAGGCCCACCTTCATTGGCTCTAAGGGAGAAGCTTCATACTTTAGGTGGTTTCTACCCATCCAAACAAACCAAGCCACAATATTGGGGATATCTTGAAGTTTTATTCTCCTCCAATCAGACCAACAATTATAGAATACATCCCATGATAGATTCATGGTTGGAACATTCAGCTTTTCAAGCACTATAATCCAAATTTTTTGTACCCAAGGGCAAGCAAAGAAAAGGTGAGCAAGAGTTTCCTCCTCAGACAGACAAAAACTACATTTAGAGGGTCCTCTAAGGCCCTTCAATTTTAAGATATCATCAGTGGGAATCAACTTTGAGAAGAGTCTCCAGATGCAAAAGGACATGGAAGGAACAAAAAATTTGTTCCAAATAATATGACCCCAATCCACCACCTGATGGGGAGGATGAGATGGAGATATGTTCTTTTTTATTACAATTTTGTCCTTTTTCCCATGTTTAAGAGAGAGTTTCAAAATATTAGAGGTTTGAGGGGGGCTGCAGAATGGAAGGATAGGATCAATGTTCCACTTATAATGTTCCCAAGGATCCTTCACATACATGGGGCATGTTGGAGCATTTTGATCTTAAAGCAGGCTGCCTTCCAAAGACCAGTTCTCTCACCAGATGTTTACCAAACCATCACCTATCTCCTAGACAAACATTTGTTCAGCTTCCTCCCTAATCTGTAACATCATTTTTCAAATAGGAGAGTCCCCTAATCCCACAGATAATTGGGCAGGATGTTGGTGCTTACAATATTTACCCCATAAGAATTTCGGCCCAAAGGGAGGACTGGGATCTTAATTTAATCAAGAGTTTACAAAGGTTAGTGTGCATTATTTGAGGAAAGGACATGAAGCCTAACCCTCCTTCCATAAAAGGTTTACACACCTTAGCCCATTTAGTCCAGTGTTTTTGCTTCCTTTGACCAGCCCATAGAAATCTATTGAACATACCTTCCAATAATCTTTCAGTAGCCTTTTTCATACTATTCATTTGCAGAAGATAAGATGGAATATCAGATAGAATACTTTTCAGAAGGATTATCCTACCCCCATTGGATAAATAAGAATTCTCTCATGCTTGCAGTTTTCTTTGAATCTTCTCTAGAATATGATCAAACTAAAAATGATCCTAGAATATGATCAAACTAAAAATTTTTAGTTCTCCCTTTGATAAGAAACACCCCTAGACATTTCACAGAAAGATGGCTATTGGTAAAACAAGTGAAGTCAGAAACCCATGTCTTAAACTCACTCTTGCTTTGTTAGCTGAAAAATAGTAATGCACTTCTGATCATTCAACTTCATTCCTGAAACATCCTGAAAATTCCTCAAGCACTGCATGAATAATGTAACAGCAGGTTTGGATACTTTAGAAAATATAATGATTTCATCAGCAAAAGCCAAATAGTTAATTAAGATGGAAGATCTATGACTATAAAGGGAGTGGGGTTTCCTTGCTGCCATATCATTCAAAACTCTAGATAAGTAGTCAAAAGCCAAAATAAATATGGTATGGGATAGTGGGTTACCTTGTTTAGTACCTCTTGATACACTAAAAAATCCATGTGAAGTTCCATTAATAAAGAATGAATGAAAATTATTAGCCAGCCATCTATTGATTAGAGAGAAAGGAAAGGGAGAAACCTCTGGCAATGAGAACTTGTTCAATAAACTTGCAACCGATTGTGTCATAAGCTTTTCTGATATCCAATTTGAGAATTAAATTTCCTCCTCTAGTGATTCTGTCCAGATCTAATACCAACTCTTGGACAAAAAGAACATTGTCTATAATACTTCTATCCTTGATAAAGTCTGCCTGCTTCCTGCAGATAAGTTGATTCAGATGGGGTTGTAATCTATGGACCAAAAATTTGCTTATTATCTTTGAAATAACAGAAGTAAGGCTGACGGGTCTGAAATTTTCCATTTATGAGGATTTTTTTTCTTTGGGAACCAAAGTAATAGTAGAGGAGGAGAAATATTTGGGGAGATCAGCACCCCAAAAAAAGCTTTGGACTGTTGCAATAACATCACCCTTCACTATCAGCCAGACCTTTTTATAGAAGTCTACTGTGAACCCATCAGGTCCAGGGACCATTGTACTGTCAATAGAATTTAGTGCTTCTCATATCTCCTTTTCATCAGGAATATTAGTGAGAGAAATGCTTTGGGTGAACTCCCTTTCCTTATCAAATAAAGTGTATTGAATTGCAGTTTGAGAGGCAAGAGTTTGTTTGAAAATGTCTTGAAAGCATTGAACAGCATTCCCAGCTATGCCTTCAGGAGTTGTAATCAACTGACCCTCCTGAGTGATGATTTTATGAATAGTGTTGCATTTCATCCTATAGTTGAGGCAAGCATGGTAATATTTATAATTTCTATCCCCATCACAAAATTTCATTCTATTGGCCTTTTGAGCATAGAACTCCTCATGCATATTGACGACATCCAGTAGGTGTTCATTAGCAGAATGGAGTTCAATTTCAAACCCTTGACCAAAGGTCATGAGATGTTCTAACTGCAGTATTTTCTTTTCAGCCTCTAGTACTTCACTATCAATATTCCCTACCACATCCCAATTCCATTTAGAAAGATGTTTACTGACTTTTTTATGTAAAAGCCATAGTTTGATACCAGGAATGAATGTGATGATGAACATGATGAACATCTGCCCAAGCCAAAGAGACTTGATTAAAAAAATCCCCATGCTTGGAGCACATACTTAGATATCTGAACTTGGCTTTACTTTTAGTGGTGTTGGCGGATATCTGAATAAGTAAAGGTCTATGGTCTGACTCACTTGTAGCCAAGTGCTGGACAGATGTATGAAGAAAATCTCTGAACCAAATGTCATTCACCAAAACTCTATCCAACCTCTCCCAAATCCCCCCCTTCTCCATGTGTACTTAGGACCATTAAAACCCAAATCATAAAGTCTAGCTCACTGAATATTGTCATTGAAAAGGTTCTAAGGTTGATATCAGGAGATCTCCCACCCTTCTTCTCATTAGGTAAAGAGAGGCATTTGATATCACCCCCAACAAACTAGAAATCCCTTATAGAATTGCTGCGTTCTTGTAACTTTTGCAAATTTCTTTTCTAGCAGTGGATGTACAACCAACATAAATAAAAGTGGAAAAGCCATAATAGCTATTTAAGTTAATCTTCAAGTGGATAAATTGGTCTCCCTCTTTAAGAACAGTAAACAGTACATCCTGTCTGCAAAATAGCCAAATTTTACTGTTAGTGTTAACAATAAGCTGAAATCCAG
>NW_018220131.1:239954-264029 GCF_001263595.1 Phalaenopsis equestris
GTCTGCAAAATAGCCAAATTTTACTGTTAGTGTTAACAATAAGCTGAAATCCAGGGAATATGTTTAGATATCATTTGATATGTTTAGATATCATAGGTTCAAGTATTGCAATAATTCAAGGTTCATACATCCTATTAAGGGCCAGGATTCTATTAAGGGATTTAGGATGTGTTAATCCCCTAACATTCCAACAGATTAAGTTCATTAACCAATTGAAGTGGATGAAGTGGACTTTCCTCTCCTCCCTCCTAGTTCTAATAGTGCTAGAAGAGAGAGGGAGGTCTTCCTCCAAAGAAGAAGAAGAAGGGAGGAGGTTCTTTAGTTCCAGAGGAATTTTCTTCTTTTTTGTTTTCTGAATTTGCCATCCCTCTTTTAAATTTTTAGCCAATTGCAATAGGAAAGGATCTTCCTCTAATATATCAATAGTAGTTTCCCTTTATTCAAGAGGAGGTGTTTGAAGTGAAGTACACTGGATCTGTTCAACTTGAGTAGATTCTGGGATAAGGTGAAGTTGCTCAATCTGAGGTTTTAGAACATTTTGCAGTGAGTTATAAGGGTCAACAACACCTTTTTCAATATTCTGAGATAATTCAGCCAACTCTTGTAATGTGTCATCCTGAATTCTTGCCCCTGAAACTTTAGAATCCTGGGCTGCAATTCCATCAACAGCTGGCATCTCAATTCCTTGTGCCTCTAATCCCTCAGAATTAGGTCTGGGAAGCTTCCTTCTGAGGTTAGGATGAAGTCTAAAACACTTATCATCAATATGGACAAACATTTTGTAGTGATGAGAATAATAAGGCCTTTGTTCAACTATAATTTTCCGCTAATATCCATTGTGTTCAGTACCTAACCAAATTTCCTCCATAGCTGGTAAGGTAATGTTTCTTTCAATCAGGATTCTATCTACTGAGGGTCTGGATAAATTGAAGGTGGGGGCATCCAACTTCAAAGGTCTTCCCAAAGCCAATGTTGAAAAGAACTTTATGGTTGAAGAAATAGAGTTTAAGTCTAGGTAACTTAAACCAAATGGGGAAAATTGGCAATTCTTTACTAGGGTGAAAATCAGGTTTCCACTTTAATAGTTTCATTGAGGTACCTTCAATCAATATAGATTGTTTAGAGAAAATTCTAGCATAGTGTTCTTCCCTTGTTAAGTTGATGAGAATATGCCTTCCATCAAGAAGACCCACTTTCCAAGCCCCTTTGAATTTTAGTCCATCAAAGAATCTCCTCACAGATTCCATTTTAGGACGGCCCAGTTGAAATTTTCCAATTAAGGTAAATTTATAACTTTCTAATAGGCCATTTAAGTCCTCCTAAATATAGTAGATAGCCATTTTACCACTTTTCTTGCATATAGGTTTAAATAGAGGGTCATTACCCTCATGGTACTCTTGAGGGAATACCTAATCATCAGGATTTTGAACATTATCATAACCTTTCCCAACAATGTCAGCAAATGTGGCCTTACCTCACTGAATATTTGTGGCAATATCAATAGCATTAGGGTCAGTCATCTCTGAAAAAACCCCATAACACAGAAAAAATCAAAGAGTCAAGGTAACTAGTGGAGCTGTCGATTTCTGGCAAAGAAGTAGCTGATGGAGAAGTAGAGTAAGCAAAAGGAAATAATAGAGACAAAACCCAAGTAACCAGACAAAAAACAAAACAACAACAGTGGAACTAAGCAATGAAATAGTAATTATTTGAAAAAACATAAGCCCGGGAAGAGGTAAAGAGCTAGAGAAAAGCAAAACTTGAAGAAACCAGTGATGAGAGGAGAAAAATCTCGTTGAACTTGAGAAGGAAGCTAAGATTAGACCATCAGCATCATCTAGATCCATTCTGCCGAAACCCTAGACTTTTTTTGTATGGCTATATTTTGTGGTCAGGTCTCCCGTTTTAGAGGTGAGTTAATGTGTAATTGGTTGTTAGAGGGGGAACTTTCCATTTTTAGTCTATTGTATCTTCTAGAAAAGTAAATTATGTCTTCTCCCCAAGTAAACTTCTGGAGTTTCCATTAAGAAATCTCCAAACTTCTTCACACTAAAACAGAAGCACACTTAAACTAGAACACAAAATATGAAAAACCTAACTTACTTTTGCCACCCAATTAAAGTTTTGAGTCTCCTAAAGGTCTATAAATTCCGTCAAATCTATCTCATTAAATAGAAGACATAAAAAAACCTATGGTTGCTTCAAACACCCTCCCAAAATTTGGCCAAATTCGATGTATTTTCTAGAAAAGTAGTTACTGGCAATATAGCGCCAGTGTGGGGAGCTATAGCACCCTTTTCACTCAACTGTGGGGTTATGGCGCTAATGGGTGGTGCAATAACGCCACACAAAAATCTTCACTTTTTCTCATTTTTCTCCTCATTTTTTCTAAGTGTCCATTCCATGTACCTGAAACAAAAAACATGCAAAATACCCTGCTTTAAATTGCAATATCATTAAAAATGTACATAAAAAACTTATAAAATATACTCTAAAAATAAGATTTTTTTAGGTGTATCACTTTCCTTCTTAATGTGACATCTTCTCGAGATCAGTGTGAGACCCCCTTAAAAGGAGTAAGGCTTCTGATTCTCATTCTGGAGCTGGTACCTAAATTCTAGTTCCCATCCTAAGGTCAGTTCCTAAATTTTGATTCCCTCTGCTACCTCTTGGGTTGGATGTGAGCCCTGGAGTTATCCTTCACAAAGTAGCTCGTCACCTCTTAGGTTGGATGCGAGTCCCTGTGCTTTCCTTACTACGGTGACATTCTTAGCACTTTGAGATAGATGTGAGCCCCCTTAAATGGAGTAAGGCATTCTATTCTCATTATCTCTAAACTTTTATTTACGTCTTGGGTTGGATGTGAGTCCCTGAGCTTTCCTTCCCAACGTAGCAAACTGTCTCCTCAATCAATCTTTTGAGTTGGACGTCAATCCCTGTGTTTGTCAAATTGATCCAGTCTCTTTACAAATTCTTAATTCTTAAATTTTTGTTAAAGTTAATATAAAATTAAATTTCAACTAAAATCA
This sequence comes from Phalaenopsis equestris, assembly GCF_001263595.1. NCBI lineage: Eukaryota > Viridiplantae > Streptophyta > Magnoliopsida > Asparagales > Orchidaceae > Phalaenopsis > Phalaenopsis equestris. Next base: position 242,984 of record NW_018220131.1, read on the forward strand.
AATTAAAATTAAACATCGAATCAAATATTTACCATGATTGTCAATCTCCTTGATGATTCTCCGTAAATTCATAGGAGTAACCCTTCATCCTAGTTAACGAGTATGTAATCACTTTACCAATTTGGAAATTCACTTCTAAGTTTGGCACTTTGAGGGTACACCCACTAATTCCCAGTGAGAGTGCACATGTTACTCCCTAGCGGAAACCCTCTTCACTCTTCTTCTGTTATGCTCTGAGTAAGTCGGCTCAGGCAATTGTGTTGGTTTGTTGATCTTTTTGTCAACAACAATATGTGTAGTGTGCTTGTATGTCACACCACACCAATTGGGAGTCCATTTTTGGACCTCACTTTTTGTTGAGATCTAGTATTTCCTCCTTAGAATCCTAGGATTTAGCTATAAGGCTTTTCTTTTGACTATCCGATAGGACTAGTGTTGGAGGCCTAACCCATTATAAATTCAAAGCAACTTTTTCCTCTTTCTAGAGTGAAACATGTTTGGTTTTGACCTCTAACACTTTATAGGATGAAACCAACTTGGGGGAGTTCAAGAAGTGTCCCCATAGGACTGTTCTGCCTTAGGGTTATCCCGAGGTGATGTGTCTTGGTCGATCTTGCACACACACACGCTTGAGCTCCTCACTTTCACTCATAACCAAAAATCCTAAAACAAGCATGCTTAGCCTAAATTTCTTCTGTTCTGGAGCTCATGTGGGTGGCCCCCAAATCCTTAGTGTATGGCTAGGATGGCTTGGACCAAAACCCAGTGAGCTCAATTTGACTAAATTGACCAATTTTGACCAAAACCCCAATTTTACCCCAAACTAAAGCCTCCAAATTACCCCCAATTTCCACCAAATTGATTTCAAAGTTCCCTAATTTCATATCCAAATCAAATTTCATCAATTTTAAGCCCAATTGAAACCAAATTCTAGCACAATTGAATCCAATTTCAAGTCCAAATCTCAAGCCTAATTCAAATGCCCAAAAATGACCCTAAGCCAAAATCCCATCAAATTGAACTCCCTATCCCAACCAATTTCCCAAATTTTGGATCCTAAAATCTTCATAACATCAATTTTCCTAGACCCAAACTAAAAACCTAGCCTAAATTCAATTCAAAACAAAATCCACAATTTTGCCCAAAACTTTAAATTCCACCATATAGCCTCTCAATTTTCACCCAACTGATTTCCAAATGCCTTGTGAAAATATCCTACATATAATTAGACTTCCAATTTACCCAAATCAAAGATCTAGCCAAGTATAAATTCAAGTCCAAGCCAATTCCTAGATTTTAAACCCGACCCACTTGTAGCCACTTGGTCTAGCCCAACTTGGACCACCACAGGAGCCATTTAGACCATAAGAATTGGCCATGATTCACCTTTCCTGCCCTAATGGTGTCATGGAACAAGGCTCTTTCAAATTATAGAATTTCTTCCTTAATTTGACTAAACCAATCTTCTCAAGCCCCAAATTCATCACAATTAAACCTTATAGCGCCCCTGACCCAACTAGCCACATGCTCAGCTCTGACAGGCCTGAAAGGCCCCAAATGAATCAAACCCAAAATTGAGACTATCTGAGATTGTTCAACCCCATTACCAAGTTGTGTTGTTTATCCCTTCACATAAGCATCCTCTGTGCCCCCCTGGCTTGCCCTTGTGGTAGTCATGGGTCCATTTATAAAGAGGACCCTCTCACAGCCAAATGGACAAATCAACCTTTTTTTAGTGAGATTCTACCAAAATCATTGCAGAGCCTATTGAAGCTTTCTTGAGTCCAATCCCACAGTCATCAACGCCTCTATTTCCTCTACCAAAGCCCAATTTCTCACTTGAAATTGAGGTTAATTATCTGTCACTTTACAAACCTTCACCAAGCTTCAGATTAAACCTTACAAAAACTTCCTCAGACCAAAGGAGGAAGTTCTCGATCAAAACCCCTCTCTCTCGAGCACTATAACCCACTTCTAGAGCAAGGCCGCATCACCCTTTATTCGAAATCCAACTTACACCTTATACAAAAGCAAGGTAACTCTTCAATGAGCTTCCACGAGCACCCAATCGAGGCCTCATAAATTGGGCAAAGTTATATTTCATAACCCCTAATTTTAGCATCAATTTCATTAATTGTGAAGTAGACTTGTACGTCATACGTATGTAGCTGTATATATAGGTTCACCTTGACTAGATGAAGCTATAAGAACACACCCCATGTTATTTGGTTGACTATTGAGAAAGATATTAGGGTTTTATTATGGATGATTCTTGGTTTAAAAAAGATGGGTACGATGAACTGATGCCATGCATTTGCGCGTGTATCGATCAAATGATAAAGGAGGCATCGGACGGGAGAACACTTCATAAAGCTATAGCAACGTAGCAACTGACGTGGAAGGTGGCATCAAATGGGAGTGCATTGCATGGAGTTTTGAAGCTGCCGAGGATCCAGTAAGCATCGCGTGGATAAGTAGAAAAAATAGGACATTTTTATTTATTTAAATTCTAAAACTTTAAAAAATTCATAACTTGGTGTAGAAAAATTATAAAAATAAAATAAAAATACTCTGTTACTCAGTGAACATATTAGAAAATTATGGACTAAAGATAAAAATTATTTAGTACATAATTTATTTTTAATTAATTAAATACTCCTGATAGTATTTTAATTATATTTAATTAAATATTGTTCACCTTGGCTTAATTTTAGAGGAGTTATTTTGCATGTGGTTAAAGATGTTCTCTGATTTTTCAAAAGTTACAGAATGCATGTAACCCTAAAAGCCCTAATACTCAGGACTAATTACCTATTTTTGTTTAAATAATTATATAATTTATGATATAAATTTTAAAAAAATGTGAGACTTATTTAAGTAAATTCCATGTGGTCAGAGGACTCTAGGAAATATTTAAAATGAGATTAAATAATTTTGTACATTATTATAGCTAATTAACTAACTAAATTCATAAATAAATAAATAAATATAATATAATCCAAATAATTGTAACATTTGGTTCACACTTTAAATTGTGCCTTTATAAAAATTTGAAACGAATTTGAGATATATTTAATATCAAATCTATTTTTTAACTAAAATGGGATTTTTTGCATAAAAATAAATATATTAAATAAAATCAAATTATGAAAATTATGAAAGTTATTTTAAGTGTTCCTTGTTATTCAGGGCATCTAGAAAGATAAATTTTATATTAAAATAAATAGTTCATTTTTGAGTTATTTTTTTATTTAAAATAATTAAAAATCACTACAACATAAAAATGCACCTTATAGTTCCTAATTGATCCCTGATCACTTGGGACACTTTAAAATAATTTTCTTAATTTTTTAAATGTAGTTATCTAGTTGTCAAATGCTAAAAATGTATTTTTCTTAGTCTTCCATTAAATTATTTACAATAATAAAAATAAAAATCATAAAGAAATGGAAAGTTTGTTTTTTAGAGTTCTCTGGATTTATAGAGATTTAAGAAAAATATAAAAGCAATTTTTGGAATTAAATTATATTCTCAATTTAATTAATCACTAAAAATAATAAGTAGTTATAAAAATTAAAATATAATTCATAATCATGAAATTTGGTCCAAGTGGTCCTCTGACCTAGGTGAACCTCCAATAATTTTCTCTTGGATAGAGACTTTACTTTGATTAATTAAATAAATTAACATTTAAAATTCCTATTTTTGAGAGAATTTCTTTTTTAAAATTAAGTAAAATATAGAATATCATAATTTCTCATCTAATATTTTAATTGACCCATGTGTAGAATACGATAAAAATTTCAAAGTTATTTCAGTTGTATTTAATGAGTTATGAGGTGGAGAGCCCATGGGGCAAAATGCTAATTTTGGAATTTTGATGGCATAATTAATGTTTACGATTAATCAAAGGATAAAGGGGTAATTTTGATTGTAATAAAAATTTTTGGACGTTTGAAATATGAGGGTATTAGAGGTAGATACTAACTTGTCACTTTTTTACAATGAGGGTAAAATTGTAATTTTATGGATTATTAAAGCTTGAAAGTCAATCTAATTGGATGATCTTAAGGTAGTGGGCTTAAGCTGGGAAGGTACTATTTACTCATTGGGAGCTCCTATTTGGTGATGAAATGATAAGTGTGATTTTTAATTGAATTTTATTCCATTTAATATTTTAATAATTATAAATCTACCCTGAAGATTGAACTTAACTGCTTTGTAGTGAGCTAGGCTTTATTTAGATGGGATTAATCCGGAGTAGAAAAGAGGAAAACAATTAATCAAAAATACCTTTAAACACTACAAACAAAAATTTGATCATGGGTACAAGATCTTTTACGACTTGAGTTTACCCTTAGGGCCGTCACTTATGTAACCCTTACATAAAACATCAAGTGACTGTCCGAGTATCCACTTTCAGGATAATTAAATTATTATGGTTCATTGAGCACAGGGTGTATTAATTCATTAGAACCTAATTTAACTTAAGATGTTTAATCCAATAACATAATAAGTTCAAGTGAATTCAAAACAATTCAAGAGGTTCTAAGAGTTTTTTAGGGTTATGCCCGGAAGACTTTTGAGATCTTTTGGATGTTTTGAAAGATAACTGAACTCATTATTCTTTGCTCAAGAAAATTATCCATTAAAATTTTTAGGGACCCACCAAGATATGTCTCGGGACCCGATAATTCTCCTAAATCAAGAGAAATGCCCTACACTGCTTATCCTATAATAATTGACCTAATGCTCAAAGATTTTAGACTTCTCTAATGTATTTAAATCCTTTTGAGCAACTGGTGATATTTGTTTTTGCCACATATGGATAATTGAGTTTGTGTGTATTTGAGATCTTGGTAGCATTTATGTTTTATGCACTGCAATTTTACTTATTTACTTTACAACATTTCATACATGTATTTAATTACTTTACCTGTAAAACTATACCATAACTAAAAATTATGAAACATGTTTTCAAAATTAAAATGACAGTTTTTTCTTCAAAATAAACAAAATAAAAAGCATAATAGCTTCTTTTGAATTTACCGAAGGCCGTCGAATGAGGTAACCTACAGTTGCTAACGAGATCTCCCCATTTTAAATGAGCTTAACAACTCATTTAAACTAAGCAAATTCAAGAAAAAATAGTGGTATCAAAATGACATAATCATGTGATCCTAACTGGTGACGCTCTAAACAACTTTTACATCCCCAAAAAAGACATTTGAATAATAACAAAACAAATTATTGAAGCACACATGGTAAAACCTGTTGAACTTTCAACCTTAGGACTGCTACTTTGACAAGGAGCTTGGAGCAAGCTGAAGCGAATAGAGGACAACATTCTAAAACAACAAATCAATATACAATAATAATATTCTCTTATAATTAAATAACAAGACATAGAATTTTAAGGTTGTTTGCCAAGTACAAGATAAATCTTAATCTTATCTTTAGGCATTTGGACAATCATTTTGTATAATTTAAGCCCTAACTCACTTTAGGCCCTGAGGTCATTGTTCATTATTACATAAGCCCTCCTACCTTCAAAGTTATTTGTATGATTACATCCAACAAATTTAATCCTTAATTAATAAAATTAGCTGGAAGAATCAATTAATGATTTCTCTTCTAAGTTGATGCCAAACCATACGATATCTTGGGAAGTCACTGAGGTTCTATTTATGATCCATGATATCCCTTAGTTATCTTCCTCTGGATTCCATAATAAATGTTCCAAACTTGAGCCTTTCCCATTTGATACTCACCTGTCCAACCATGAAAGTCACACACTTTGAAATTCTTGAAGAAAAAATTTTCTGAACAAAATCGAGAGTTTTCTTAGGCTATTTCTATTGTCTAATATGTAATTAACTATGGGGGCATGCCCTTATAAGAAAATTTAAAACCCAGTTTAATATAAACTCTGTCTAATTAGTTAGATTATGTAGGGGAAATTTTTCAGACAACATAAATTAATTCGTAGAATAAAACTGATGTCATAAATTCAGTAGTTTATTTAATTGAGCCTCATTAGCAAGTAATGTGTCTACTCTTCGAGATAGATGCATCGCTTACAGTGTCGTGCTTGTTTATTTAAAACTATTGCCTATATGGGATAAGTTCAGTCTCTTATTTTTAAAATTAAGCTATTACTTCTTAAAACTATGTACATATTAAATTAAAATTATACCTTCCCAGTTTGGCTACCAACACTGATATTCCAACAGAATAAGATAACCTTAATGCATTTAAGGATATTAGCCCCCATAAGGCTCCGGGACTTGATAGGTTAACCTCCAAATTTTATGTGCAATGCCAGGATATCATTAAAATCAAGGTAAAAATTGTCATCTAGATTTTCTTTTTTGGAGATAATCCAATTAAAATTATCTTCTTCTTTGATAGTCCTTATTCCAAAAACTAATGATAAGAACAACCGAGATCATTTCATGCCTATATTCCTTACATTTTATATTACCAATTTTATTAGTATGTTAATTGTATCTAGATTACAACCACATCTAGCTGTTATTATCTCTCCACAGCAATCTGCTTTTATTAAGAGTAGAGAGATAACTGATAACATTCTCCTTACCTACAAACTGGTTTAGGATTTGGACAAGAAATCTAGGGGTGGTAAATTTGTGATTAAGCTTGCATCAAAAAACTTATGATACGATTAGTGATACACCAAAATAATATACTATTTTAAGTACATATTTTATGCTTATTTTTCGTGATATTGCACTTTAAAGAATTTTATTGTAATATTTTTGTTGCAGGTATATTATTTTTAGTCATTCGGAGCAAAAATGGCAAAAAATATGAAATTTGGAACCAAAACAGCGAATTTTGGAATCCTGACTCATGATGCGCCAGATCGGCGCATGATGCCCCGTTTGACAGAGAACTGGCGCATGATGCATCGAGATGACTTTTTGTAAATTAAGGTGGTTTGAAGCAAATTTTGCGGAAAGTTTGAAACGGACACTTGTTCTACACACCTATTGGAGTAGTTCAATCATTTAGACACTTTGGAAGGTTCCTTTTTGAAGAGGCAAGAAGTGAGAAAAGGAGATTTTCTTCTAGGGTTGTAAGAGGATGTGTGTTATGTAACGTCTATTGTAACCCTTGGAATTTATATATAAATGTGATGTTTTGATGTGAAATGCTTGGAAATAATTTCTAGGGGTTTGATTCATTGTAAAGAGTGAAATGCTTGGAAATAATTTCTAGGGGTTTGATTAAGAAGGATTATAAGGTAAGTTGTGTTTTTTATTCCTTTTTTTTTCGTAAACTAATTTTTATATGAAATCTGTGTTTTCTCGTAGCCTTAGCATGAATTCTGAGTAGTCTTCTTTATCCTTCTCCCTACTTTGAGATATGGTTTTGTGATGAATAGATTTTTTTTCTACGATTTTAAATGTTAATAATTAGTGATGATTTGAACTCTGATCTTCATTTACTTTTTTATCTGAGCAATTGAAATGTTAAAACTTGTTGAGAAACACATGTTCTAAAAGGGGATACAATTTCTACAACATAGGGAGAGTCACATTTGATTTCAGGGGAGAGTTTGTCATCCATGAGATTGAGTGCAAATAAATAGGAAAATATACTTTGTTGGACGCAGATATGATAATTTTGAGGTGATAGATTAAAATTCCTAATTTTATCCAGTTGATTAGAAACTAATGCGAGATTGTTAGTCCTCTGGTGAGGGAGTAGTAGGAGCTCTAGAGTGGCAGTCCAATTTTAGTCTCTGTGTGCTCTAAATTAAATGTTTTAAGCAAATTACGGTTTGCTTAAAATAAGAATATTTTGATCCTAAAAAATCATCGGTAAAGAATAATGTTGCGCCTATTCGACACAAAATAGTTTGTATATATATATATATATATATATATAGTCATGAAGCTAGCGGCTGAGGAGGGAGGGGCTCTGCTAGGGTTCCTGGCAGGGTTGTGAGTTTTTGATTGGAGTGTGTTCAGGGGGAGGTCTGACTGTTCTCTTCTTCAGGGTGTTGTTTTCTTTTCCTCCTTTACTTCGGAAGTTTGTTTCCACCTCTTCTTTCATAGGATTTGGTGGGTTTCACTGTTTCATTGGTGTTTTTCTGGTTGGTGGGTTTTTCCTGTTCCATTGGGGTTTTTTTTTTTTTAGCCATTTTTCCTTTCTCCATTGGTTTTGTCTGGTTTCACTTTGCTTTCTCTTACTCTTGTGTTGGTTTTCCTCCTCTTCCTGGTGTTGGGCACTGCTAGTTTGAGGTCTGCTAAGTGGTTAGACCTGTTCTGTCCGGTTTTGGTTTTTTGACCTTTTCTTTGGTTCTCTAGCTGTGTGGCTTTTGGTCTTTGTTTCTTGGGAGTATGGCTACTCCTATCGATTTGGAAACAGATGTTCAATGGGCAAAGGTTACCTATGCAGGAGTGGTTGGCAAGTCAACTGCTTCCCTCAATGATCCTAAACATTTAGTCTTCCCACAGAAGTTTCCTGATACTGCAGCAGGAAAGGGTAACAACCCTTTCATTCATCCAATAGGTGCTAAGGATGGAGAATCTGCAGTTTACTTCTCACCTCAAGAAATTATTAATCTAAATGACCAAGTAAATTTTACCTTGGTGGGGAAATTTCTTCTTGGCCACTTTAAAATGGATTTAGTTAGAAACTACTTTGATTCCTTTAAATTTATAAATTTAATGGTGATTAATTTAATGGTGATTGACAGATTAGAATTCTAGATGGAAGACACTTACTTATATAACTCTCACGGGAGGAAGACTATGCTAGACTCTATGCAAAACAAGCCATTCAAATTGGAGGCACCACAATGAAAATCCTAAAATGGGACCCTAATTTTGACCCTAGTAAGGAACCTCCAATAGTTCCTCTATGGTTTAAATTACATGGCCTCCCAATCCAGTACTTTACTCTCAATGCTTTTTTTAATATTGCATGTGCAATAGCGAGACCTATGAAGGTGGATGCTCCTACATACAATAAAGCCAGACCTGCCCTAGCCAAAATTCTCATTGAGAGAGATGTTACTCTCCCTGAAATCAACAGGATTTGGAATTTTAATGACAAGAAGGATTCTGGCAAAGAGTGAGGTTAGAACAAAAACCATACTACTGTCATCACTGTAGGATGTTTGGATACACCAAGGATAGATGTTTCAGGCTTCACCCTCCCCCAAAGAAGACTGTGGTAAATCAGGGAAGGTATACCCAGCCTATTCCCCCAGAAGTTTCAGTTCGTGTAGACCCTCCTCCAACTGGGAATTTGGAAGACATGCTGGATACACCCAAAATCTCTACTGCTCCTTTTGGCTCCACAGATCCCCCAAATACTTCCCCCAGATTTTTCAGGGAGGAGGTGAACCAGATAATTATTCAAACACCCCTATGTATCCCTTTAAATGAGGTGGTGCAACCTAAGGAGACCAACCAGAAAACTACTCTTGCAATAAAAGCTCCTCAGAAGAATGATATAGCTGAGATTAAACACCTATTGGAAGAGGAATGGCAAACACAAAAATCCAAAAAGAAAAAGAAGGTTCAGTCTGAAGTACAAAAATTAAGAGAGGGTAATATTGGGTTCACAAAAACTTTAAAAATAGAGGGACCTCCTCCTTCTAGAGCAAGGACCAGATCAAGATCTCAGCCTTCCCCCCATAATAATCCCCCCATGATTAAATGATTAATATGCTTTGATTAATATGCTTTGTTGGAATATCAGGGGCATTGCCCATCCTCAGTCTTTAAAAAGATTTATTTATCTCATTAAAAAACATAATTTGTGGTGGTTTGCTATACTTGAAGCTTTGGTTCAACATAACTCTCAAAGAATTATCCAAAGATTCCCTGGTTTCTCTCATTATGCTAACAAAAAAAAACAAAGTTTGGTTCTTTTTTAGGAAAGAAATTCAGTGGAGCATTATTATGGACCATCATCAGTTCATACATCTTTCAATGCTTGTACAAGGACATTTGGAGTGTGCTACTTTTGTTTATGCTGGCAGTCTGAAGGCTGACAGACAGGAATTATGGGAAGGCTTACATCTCATCAGTAAAAACATGAACTCTCCTTGGATTGTGGGGGGAGATTTTAATTGCATCTCTAATGCAGCTGAGAAGTCTGGAGGGAGACCTCCCAACCTATCTAAACTGACCTATTTTAGTGATCAAATACAGCAGGCTGGTTTGTTTGACTTGGGGTACCAGGGTCCTAAGTTCACTTGGAAAAGGGGTCTTCTATGGGAAAGACTAGATAGAATGTTAGTTAATGACCAATGGCAGAAACACTACCTCCTTACTTTTGTTACCCACCTAACCCTTACTTGTTCTGACTACAGACCTCTCCTCATTTCCGTAACCTCCCCAGTTACCACCTCACCCCACCCTCCTTTCAGATACCTAAACATGTCGTCTACCCACCCCCTCTTCAATAACTGCGTTGCTTCTAACTGGATGGGAATTGATCACACAGACCCTCTTATCAAGCTAAGCCTTCTGCATCAGAAAACCAACAAAAGCCTTGAAGAAGTGGGGTTGGGAAACTTTTGGTAATGTGTTTTCTAATGTTTTATCTGAAAGAGGTTGAGAGACTTGAGGCTGCTGTTCAGAATAATTATGCCACTGAAATTGATTTGCTGACTGCCCAGACTAATCTCAATAAAGCCATTGATATTCAGGATCTGATACTCAAACAAAAAGCTTCTGTTATTAGCTTTACTGAAGAGGACAGAAACACCTAGTTTTATCATGCTTATATAAGTTACAAGAAGAAATGCAATACCATACATTCCATTTATTTCAAAGATGGCAGATGGTTGAATGATAATGAACTTATAACTAAGGATGCTGTTAAGTTCTACAGCTCCCTCCTGAACTCTTCTGCTGATCTTAATACTGACTATGAAGATTTCTTTGCTAAAGAATCTAGTTACACTAGTCAGCTTAATCTTACTGACCCCCTTCTGTTGAGGAAATTTTGGAAGCCTTGAACAGTATTGACAGCTCCAAGGCAGCTGGCCCTGATGGTTTTACAGCTGATTTCTACAAAAAAACTTGGCACATCATCAAGGGTGAGGTGGTGGAGGCTATTGAGTCAACCTCCCCAACTACTTTAGTAACACATCCATTGTGCTAACCCCTAAATGGGATTTGCAGAAAACTTGGGATCACCACAGGCCTATAAGCCTTACTTCTGTCATAAGCAAACTCATAAGCAAGATTAAAGTGAGAAGGTTGCAACCTCACTTGGACAAAATTATACGTCCTAACCAAACTGCCTTTATTAAAGGTAAATCCATTAATGATAATGTGTTGTTGGCACAGGAACTCACATTAGAGCTTGATAAAATCAAATAGAGGGGGTAACCTCATATACAAATTAGATATCAAGAAGGCCTATGACATCATTGATTGGAACTTTATCTTGGGTATTCTTGCAGCTAGAGGATTTCAGCCAGAATTCAGAAATCTCATCCAAAGGTGGCTTATCAATAATAACCACTCCGTCCTTATCAGTGGCCAACTCCAGGGGGCTTTCACTACTTCTAGAGGACTAAAGCAAGGTGGTCCAATTTCTCCCACTATCTTTATTATTGCTATGGATTACTTTTCTAGAATGCTTGACAGGAACATCCTCAACCATCAGTACTCCCAATTTCACCATAAATCCAATATAGTTATTTCCCATCTCATGTATGCTGATGACGTTATGATATTCTCCAATGTTCAACAGATTGCTGTGAAGAAAGTTTATAACTGCATACAACAATTCAGAAACACTCTGGAATGGAATTCTGCCTTACTAAATGCCAACTTATATTTAACAAGAGGGCTTCTTCCAATACCAAGAACTAGGGACCATGTGAGATATCTGGGGGTTCAGCTCATTTAGGGGAGATAAAAAATGACCAAATTTGATGAGGTCTTATTGAAAATCCAGAAAACTCTATCCAGCTGGTCTCACTCCTTCCTGTCTAATGGGGGAAGAATCACTCTCCTTGAATCACTCTCCTTAGAAGTCTCCTTAGAAACATCTTGACTACCTTCCCCTCTTATATCCTTCAAACCAACTACCTCAAGAAAAGAACCCAAAAATAGTTGGAGAGAGCTTTTAATAGGTTTTTATGGGCTGTTCAAAGAGAGCAGTTACACTGGGCTTCATGGCAGAAGGCAGCCAAACCAATTTCAACTGGTGGGCTGGGGTTCAAGGGACTCCAACAAGTTGTACACATTAATTTTTGTAAGATGGGGATTCAGTTCAGAGAACAAACTTCTTTTTGGGCAAAATTCATGTTTGGCAAGTATTGCAAGGGCCAACACCCCTCTCTTATTACCAAAAAGCTGGGAGACTCCAAAATCTGGACAAATATGCTAAAAATCAGAGAGCAACCTGAAGACATGTACACATGGGATTTGGGGAATGGTAAAGTGAACTTTTGGTTTGACAACTGGTGTCCTAAAGACTGGATTGGGGCCCCCCTCAAGACTTTAACCCTCAACTCCTAGTCTGTGACTTCTGGGATGGGGACTCCTGAGATGTTCATAAGCTCCAATCCTTGCTTCAGGAGCCTCACTTATCTCTAGTCACTAGAACTGTGTTTGATAAAGGCAGAAAAGAAAGGATCATATGACAAAGCTACACTAACCAAAGCCTGAACAAAGTTATTTATGCTTAGTTAAATCATTGGGAGAAGGTCAATTGGGGTGAGGCCATTTGGAACAAATTCTATCGCCTTCCATATCCTTTTTTTGTTGGAGATTCTTCAACAACCTCTTGCCAACTGATGATATTCATAAACTCAAAGGTTTAAGAGGACCCTCTAGATGTTATCTTTGTCTAAAAAATGAGGAGAACATTAACCACTTGTTTTTCAAATGTGAGTTTGCTCAAGAGGTGTGAAAAGAGCTCCTTAATAAGATTAAGGATGATAACTTGGATAAGGACTGGACTAGTCTTAATGCTGGTTGGCATAGCTGGAGAAGTACACAGCGGGAGTCAATCCCCTTCATTGTGGCTTGGTTCTTGTGGATGTGTAAGAACAGTAACAAACATGATGATAAGAGTATCCAACATAACAAGGAAACTGGAAACTGTGTTGCTTATCTGAACAAAATCATACAGCTTAAGAACTTTCCTAGCATAAATCTGGCTGAGACCAGTACCACCATTAGTCACAATAGAATTAATACTGTCACTTGGAACCCTCTTGATGTTCAAACCATGAAAATAAACACTGATGGTAGCTTCTTTAAATGGGGTGCAAGGGTGGGGGGGTTTCAGAAATTCCTCCAATAATTGTCTACTTCTCTTCCATGCTCCTACTGTGGCCAATGATGCTCTTGAAGCTAAGCTTATTGTTGTTTACTAGGCCCTTACATTTGCACATAAAGCAACTTTGTAGAAAGTATGGACTGAGGTTGACTCTTTACAGCTAATCTCTTTGCTGAATTCTGATCAGCTTTCCTCATGGCACCATATGCAATGGAAGCAAATAATTGGCACATTTTACAAAAGTCTTACAATTCATATGTCTTTCATATATAGAGAAGGAAACCAACCTGCTAATTGGCTTGCCAGACAAGGAATCTATGCCAAGTCAATTTCTGTTGATACAAGACCTCCTACCCCCCTTGCCCTCCTACTCCATGGTGACAAGCTAAAGACTCCTCACCTCAGATTCAAGCCTAGCCTACTTAAAGAGATTTAGTGCATTGTTTTGCTTTCTCCTTTCTTTCTTTTTTACTGTTTAACTCTCTTGTAAGCATTTTTTAGGATTGGGCTTCCTCCCTTTGTCTCGGGACCCCTCCTTTTGGAACCTTTGTAGTACTTTTAATGATCAACATGTAGGGAGCCGAATAATGCTCCTTCCAATATATATATATATATATATATATTCAAATGACTTCGATTTCTTCACAATTCATATACTCATTGTAAATGGGAAGGATACTTTCTTAAATTTGAACTTTCCGTCAAAACAAGAACTTTGTTTAGTTTTAGTAATTTTAGATTTGAAAGTTAGGTCTTAGTTAGTTAACATTATTTTTCAACAGCATTTTATATAGAATTTACCTTAGTTGTTAATATTCACACTTCACACTTTACTTTTATTTTTGTATTTTTTATTTTAAAATAAGTTCAAAAGCTTAGTTAAAAGATTTTCCAAATTATTTGTGGGATCGATATCTAGGACTTCATTAGAGCACTTTATTACTTGAGTGATATGTATACTTGTGTTGATTTTAAAGGGGATTTGGCAGTTTAAAAATAATTTTAAAAGATAAAATATTTTCATAAAAGTTATTTTTGTTAGAATTATATTGCATATTTATTGATATATCTGCCGTGTGTAATTTGTAACACTGAAAATATTTGCAAAATTTATAAACTAAATACGTTTGCTTCAGGTTTTTAGCACCGTTTTCAGAGAAGTAACAAAAAATATTATTAAGTATCTTATTTTATTTTAAAATTATAAAGAAAAGGGGTCTTTGTAGTTTAGTTTGAAGAATTTCTTTTTTAATGGTGTTTGCTTGTTTTTAATTAATTGCTTTATTTTTTTTTATGCACAGTGTAAGATTTGAATATTTAGTACCCTACAATTCTGAGTTGGAAAGAAATTTTAGAAAAATTTGAAAACAACAAAAAGAAAAAGATCATTCTAGCAAAATGGCTTGCAACTCAAGTAATGCTAGAAATGAAAATGAACATCATGACTCTGATCGATAATTGACGCTACCGCTGGTGGATCATTAATGTCAAAATCATTTGATCAAGTTTATTCATCAATTGAAGAGATGGCTACAAATAATTTTCAATGGCCCTATGAAAGGAAAAATCTAAAAAAAGTAGCTAGAATTCATGATTCTGATGCAATATCTATGTTAGCTGGCCAAATAGTTGATATGTCAAAGAAGACAAATCAATATGGAATGAATTATTCTTAGACAACACCCGTGCTTGAGAAAAAATCATTGGGAGAAATGATAGAATCTCAATCTTTATATGAAACCTTAAATGTAATAAACAATCATTTTAATAACCCTTATGCAAATTAATATAATCATGGATGGAAAAATCATCCAAATTTTAGTTGGAGTGACAATAATTCTAATGCTGCAAATATGCAATGGGGAAACCATACTGCTAACCCCCCATAAGGAAACTCCAACAATCAAGGATCAAAGCTTATAAACCTTATTACCCCTAAGGATTTAATAACTTGCAAAGTAAGGAGAAAAAGCTATCAATGGAAGAATTAATATTACAAATGGGCATTCAATTACAAAGTCAAGGAGCTGTAATTAGAAACATGGAAAATTAATTGGGATGCATTGCTACTGCACTTAGCAATAGACCTCCACGAACATTGCCTACTAATGTTGAAGTAAATCCTAAAGATCAGAACAAACAACAAATTAATGCCATTTAACTAAGAATTCGAGAAAAACTAGAAAACAAAGTTCAACAAGAAGTTGAAGTTGAAAATAATGAGATGGAAAATGAAAAAACTGGTGAATATTTTCATTTTGAAGCAAAAAGTCCAATTAAAACAATGAAAGTCACTGTAGAAAGACCACCACCTCCATTTCTTCAAAGATTGAAACAGAAACATAGAGATAATCAATTTTTAAAATTTTTGGAAATTTTAAAATTTTTGGAGATAATCAATTTTTAAAATTTTTGGAAATTTTGAGGAAATTAACGATAAAAATTCCATTTTGTTGAAGCTTTGAAACAAATGCCAAGCTATGTGAACTTCATGAAGGATATCCTTAATAAAAAAGGAAGTTTCTAGAGAATGAGACTGTTGCACTCAACGAAGAGTGTAGCGCTATAATTCAGAAAAAGCTTCATGAAAAACTTAAAGATCCTTGGAGTTTTACAAATCTTTATGCTTTTGGCAAACGGTTTTATGGAAAAGTTGTATGTGTTTTAGGAGTCACTATTAATCTTATGTTGTTATCAATATTCTAAAGGTTGCGCTTAGGAGATATTTCACCTACAACTGTAACTCTTCAGTTAGTTGATCGTTGGATTACCTATCCTAAAGAAGTTATAGAAGATGTTTTGATAAAAGTTGATAAATAATATTTCCTATGGAATTTATTGTATTAGATATGGAGGAAGATAAATATATTCTTATCATTTTAAGAAGACCATTCTTAGCCACTGGAAGAGATTTGATAGATGTGCAGAAAGGAGAACTAACTATGAGAGTTAGTGGTCAAGAGGTTACATTTAATATTGCAAAATCAATGAGATAACCTGCAAAAGAGCAAGAGATTGAATGCTTCAGAATGGATATTAATGAATATTTAATCCATGAATATTTTAAGAAGACTTTTGAAAGAGAATTTGAAAAGGAATATATGGAGTATCAAGATGAGGATAAAATTCATGATGAATCTATTGAGAAGAGCAAAGAGGATTTGAATTATGTTCAGAGAAAATATGAAATGTTAGATCCTACAGAAAGTAACAAGTTTTTGATTTCATCTATTTAGAAACCTCCTAAACTAGAACTGAAAACACTTCTTACACATTTGAAATATGCATTCTTAGGAGATTTATCTACATTACATATTATAGCAACCTCAAAATTAACTGATAGGAAAGAAAAGCAGTTGTTGGAAACTTTAAAAAGATATAAGAAAGTCTTTGGATGACATTAGCTTATATTAGAGGAATCAATCCTTCAATTTGTATGCATAGAGCCTTATTAGAAGATCAACATGAACCAAGAGCTGATCCTCAAAAGAGATTAAATCCTACGATAAAAAAGTTGTGAAGAAAGAGATTTTAAAATGGCTAGATGCTGGAATAATATATCATATTTTAGTCAGTTCTTAGGTAAGTCTAATTCATTGTGTTCCAAAGAAAGGAGGTGTAACTATAGCGATAAATGAGAATAACAAATTAATAACAAATTAATATCAACAAGACAAGTCACTAGTTGGAGAATTTTCATAGACTATAGAAAATTAAATTCTGCCACCATGAAGGATCATTTTCATTTACTCATTTTTGAGCAGATGTTTGATAGATTGGCTGGGCATAAATATTTCAAAAAAAAGTATTTCATAAAAAGAGTATATGGCTTAACTGTCAAATACCTATTGCTCTAGAGGATCAAGAGAAAACAAAATTTACTAGTCCGTATAAATTTTTTGCTTTTCGGCGATTGCCCTTTGGATAATGTAATGCACTACAACATTTCAAAGATGTATGATGTCAATTTTTAGTGACTTGATTGAAAAAGGGATTGAAGTCTTCATGGATGATTTTTCTTCATTTAGAATTTTATTTGAAATATGTCTAAATCATTTAGAAAAAGTTCTGGAATATTATGGAAAAACTAATCTCATATTGAATTGGGAAAAATATCAATTTATGGTTGCAGGAGGAATTGTGCTTGGGCATAAAATTTCAGAAAATGTCATGGAAGTAGATACTGTAAAAATACAGGCTATATCAAACTTTCCACCACCTAAAATTGTAAGAGGAGTTATGAGCTTTCTAGGACATGCCAAATTTTACAGGAGAAATATTAAAGACTTTTAAAAAACTACTAAGCCTTTTTGCCAACCTTTGAATAAATATATAATATTCAACTTTAATCAAAATTCCCTTAAAACCTTTAAATCTTTAAAGGAAAAAGTGATCACTGCTCCTATAATTGCTTCACCTGATTGGAAGAAACCTTTTGAATTAATGTGTGATGTAAGTGATTACGAAATTGGAGATGTTTTAGGGCAGAGATATGATAAGATTTTAAATTTATATACTATGTTAGTAAGACTCTTATGGATGCTTAGATTAATTACACCACCAATGAAAGAGAATTATTAGCCGTTATGTATGATTTTGATAAGTTTAGATCATGTCTGTTTGGAGCTAAATGTGTTGTGCGTACCGACCATTCCGCTATTAAATATTTGATTCAAAGGAAGGATTCAAAACCAAGATTAATTAGATGAGTACTTTTTATGCAAGAGTTTTATTTTATAATACTCGATAAGAAAGGGACCGAAAAATAAATTGTTGATCATCTATCTATGCTAGAATAAGAAGAAATAATTGACTTGGTAAAAGAAATTAATGAAACTTTTTTTTATGAATAACTTTATGTTGTAAAAGGATGGGAAATATCATGGTATGCTGATATTGTAAAATATATTGTTAGTGGTATTTGCCTTGTCGGCTGACAAAACAACAGGAAAAGAACTTCGTTTATGATGCAAAATCATATTTTTGGTATGACACTTATTTATATAAACATTACAAAAATTTAGTAATGAGATGATGTGTGCCTTACAGATAAATTTATAAAATTATCCAAAAATGTCATGGTCTGAATTTGGAGTTCATTTTAGGAATGATAGAACTGTTCATAAAATTTTGAAATCTGAATTTTATTGGCTTACTCTATTTAGAGATGTTAATATATCTACCTCTTCTCTTTATGTTGGTGAGATCCCCCCTTTTTCTTCCTTTTTGGCATTTTTTTTTCATATTGGGGTCTCCTACGAGTTTTTTTTAGATGGTTCCTTTGTTTATGGGACCATTTATACCTTCATTCGAAAATATTTATATATTGATTGCAGTGGAATATGTTTCCAAATGGATTAAATAAATAGCTTTACCTCGATGTGATGCTCGGAGTATTTCATAATTTTTAACTTAAAATATTTTTACAAGATATGGAATGCCGAAATGCCGAGAGTGATCATTACTGATGGAGGATCTCATTTTAAAAATGCCACAATTGCAAGATTAGTGGAAAAATATAATATAACGTATAAAATTGGAACTACTTATCATCCCCAAACTACTGGTTTAGCAGAAATATCTAATTATGAAATTAATAAGATTTTGGAAAAGATTGTTAATCCTAATAAAACGGATTGGTCTATTAGATTAGATGCTGCATTATGGGCATACAGGACAACCTACAGGACAACCTATAAGACAACAGGACAACCTATAAGACACATATAGGAATGTCCCCATAAATATTAATTTTTGGCAAGACTTGTCACTTGCTAGTTGAATTAGAGCATAAAGCTTTTTGGGTGATAAAAGAATTCAATTTTAATTTGAAAGATGCTGATGAAAAAAGATTATTGCAATTAAATGAGCTTGTGGAAATTAGGAATGAATCTTACGATAATGTTAGGATTTATGAGGAGAAGATGAAAGAATGGCTTGATCAAAAGATAATAAAATGAGAGTTTGAACATGGACAGGAAGTTATATTATATAATACCAGATTGAAATTATGTCCTAGAAAGTTAAAGTCTAGGTGGAAAGAGCCATTTAGAATTATAGAAGTCTATCCCTATGAGGCAGTTAATATCGAAGACTGGAAAAATATTTAAAGTGAATGGGCACAGATTAAAATCATATTTTGATGGTCGAAGATCAGATTTTAAAGAGATTTTAATGCTGGGCCAACCACAATAAGACTGAGAATGTTGGGCTGACGACCTTAAACCAAGCGCTTCTTGGGAGATTTATCGTTGTTTAGTTTACTTTTGAGTTTTTTTTATTTGAAATATTTCAAGTATATTTATGTTTAGGTCTTTATATAGTTTGTGTATTTGATGAAATATTTAGAAACATCTTTATTTTCCTAATTTTATAAGAAAAAAATTAGAATTTAATGGATCGAAATCGAAATGGCAAAGTTTTTGGAACTAGCGCATGATGCGTCGAATTCCACAGAGCTCGCGCATGATGCTCCAGATCAGTGCATAATGTGTCGTGGTACCAAAAATGATTAAAATGTGTCAAATGGGGGTTTTTCGTGGTTTCTTCTCCATAAAACTCTAAAAATTTGATGACAAAACATATTTTAGGGGGGAAAACAAAGCAAGACTCACCACTTTTGAAATCCTATTGCTTCCCACTCTAACGACTCCGCTAGATTTAGAATTTTTAACTAGAGAAAGTTCATCAGTTTTGATGCACAGAAGTTACATGCTTGAGTTCTAGAGAAGAAAAGGCTTACCAAAGAAAGTGAATTTGTGAATTGAGGATTCAACACGCAGAATACTTGAGTGGAAGAGACTATTGCAGAGAGGTGCTGGGAAGTGCTTTCCTACTTTACTACCGCTACTATTGTTCCTGTAGTAAGAGAATTTTATGTAAATCTTCAAGGGATCAACCAAGGAATGATCTACGTGTAAGGTAGGTTTGTGTAGTTTACTCCTTCAAGAATAAACGAGGTGTTTATGGTTGAGAACGTGCCTGTCTGCCATTATGCCAATTTTAACCATACAAGAAACAACATGAATGAACTTTACCGCTACCTTAGAGATGAGTATGCAAATTGGGAGACCAGAGATGATGGACATGTAATTTTTTTGTTATCATTTTTAGATCTTATTTCAAAGGCCTGACACTTCTTCATTGCATCAAAATTATTGGCGACCATGAAAATTAGTAAGGTAACTAAAAAGAGTCCCATTTTGAAGTACTGTATTCAAACTGGAAAACCTATTGATGTTGGAGCTATTATTGTGAAATCAGTTTTGGGTTTGATTGTCAATCGATCTACAACTGGACTTTGACACGCCTAAAAAATGCTTGATTTTTCATATACATTTTATGCTTAATTTTAATGATATTGTTCTTTAAAGGAAGGTATTTTGCATGTTTTGTATTTTGGGTACAATAAATAGACATTTGGAGAAAAAGAATTCATGTTTTTGGTTTCTGGTACAATAAATAGACATTTGGAGAAAAAGAAACAAAAACGGTACAATTTGGAGCAAAAAGGAGCAAGAAATGAAATTTTGCCCTATCGCCTTTCGATAAGCCTTTCGATGTTTAATCTATTTTACACTTCTTGCATATTTTTTAATGAGATTTTATATTAAAGAAAGGTTGTTTTCATGCTTATTTTTTAGGGCTATCTATTAGGAACACAACGCAACTGAAATGGGCAAAACAGAGCTAAAACGGAGCCAAACAGAGCCAAACGGGGGAGCTGCGCAGCCTGCTTGCCGATGGCAAGATTTTCCCG
>NW_018220131.1:264039-266835 GCF_001263595.1 Phalaenopsis equestris
AGATTTACCCGAGAAGACCAAAAAATGACAAAAATTCTCGCCGACGGTGCTTGGGACAACTATGGACCGACATTCGGCGGTTGTGGGCCGAAATTCAATGTATTTGGATGCTTTTTGAAAGGATCCTTGTGGCAACTCTTCAAACTTCGTCCCTACACTTTAAAATAACTAATTTAGGTTAGAAAAAGGGTTTTTTTTGTTAGAGGAATGTTAGGAAAATTGTGGAGAAAGTTTAGAGCATTTATAATCGGAGTAGAAATGTAGATTTCTACCCTTTTGGAGAGATCGGGAAGGAGATTTTGAGAGAATTTGTAAGAAGATGTTCTAGCATTGCATGGATCGGCGGGAGACTTTGTGAGAGAGATATTCGTCTTTCTTTCAAAAAAAAAGCTAAATATTGTGTTCTTCGTTATCTGTTGATTTTCTTAAACACTTATCTAGTGAATTTTCTTTGGTTAAATGAAGTTTCCATTGTGTTTTCTTCGTGCTTTGTGATGGGCTTCTCTTACTCTTTCTTCTTCTTTGGAAATAGTGGCATGAGAAGATATTATGTCATTGTTTTCACTTTACTTTTTTTTTGAAATGAGCAAAATTCATGTTTAGGATTTTGGGATGCTTGTTAGAAGAAAATTTAATTATAAATGTGATGGTTTTTTATTGCACTTCATTTACATTATAACAAGGGCCCGTTGTAGTGTTAAAATTTGTTGTAATTTCATCGATCCGAAAGGGCAGTGTAATTCTTAACAAAGTGGAACCACATTCAAATTCTATGGATGGTGATATTCATGGGCGTTGAGTGCAAATAACGTTGAGTGCAAATAAATAGGGAAATATACATTGATAAATAAGGAAATATATATTATTGCGCGAAGAATTAGATATTTTCGGGTGATAGACTAAAATCCCCAATTCGGTCCTATTATTTGAGTACTGAAGCGGAGATGTTAGTCTTCAGACGAGGGGAACGTGGGAGCTCCAAAGTGAGAGCCGGTATCCTCCCAACCTCGCCACCAAAGCCACAAATTCAGTAAAAAAATATAGTATTAGTCAATGTTCTTTATGTTTGGACCAAAGGGTAAAGAATAAGATTGCTCCTATTTGGCACATACAATATTTAATGTATCTCATTCCTTTATGTTCTCTAATTTATTGTATAAGAATACTAGTTTTTATTATCTCAAAATTCTCAATACCAATTCATCCAAAGAGGGTTATCTTTAAAATTAATATTTTAATTTAGGAGTAGTTATTAGTTGTGTTAAACTTAAGAATTAAATTTAGGAGTATCTGTTAGTAAAATCTCTTAAATCGCACTTTCAAACTAAGGACTAATAGTAGGACTAATAGCTAAGGACTAATAGTAGTAGATTAGAATTTGACTAAGGTCCTCTTACCTCGCTTACCTCTTACCTCCACTAGAGCCATGTATTACTGGAAGAGATACGTATACTTGCATTTATATCATTGTGACTATATAGAATATATAAAATTAAGGATATAAAAAATTCGCATCAAGTTTTTGGCTCCAATGCCGGGGAATTAAATCTTCTAGCAGCAGTATCAAATTCTTGTAATTTTAAGCATATATCAAGTCGTTGTCAAGTTTTTGGCACCGTTGTCGGGGAAGCTTCGGTAAGAACTTTAGGAGAATTTTAGTTGAAGTAATTAGGCTTAGACTTGGAAAACTGTAGTGTCGTAAAAACTGTTTTGTGTGAAAAGTGTTTTAATATGAAAAAGTGAAAAAAAAAAGAAAAAAAAAAAAAAGAAAAAAAAATTGTTTTTATGAAAATTTAGGTGTTCATGAAAATATTTTGTTGTGTTGAATATATTTCATCTGTTATTTGTTATGCAAAACAAAGGATCAGCAGGACTTGTGCCTTATGATCCCGAGTTTGAAAAGAAGAAAAAAATAAAAATACAAAGGCGACTCGAAAAACTAGAAGTGAAAAAGGAAAACTTTCAAAATAATAACTTAGGAAATCATCATATTTCATTGAGGGATTATTTCATTGAGGGATTACATAAATCTGAGGGATTACATAAATCCTACGACAGATGAAATTCACTCAAGTATACAAAACCCTGTCGTAGAGCTGATTCGTTTGAAATAAATCCTGAGATTAACTAACAGGTGCAGAACAATCAGTTTGGGGGAAATCCTTTGGAGGATCCCTATTTACACTTATCAAATTTTATAAAATTTTGTGCTATATTTCGTTATAACGGTATGTCAGACGATGCTGTCAGACTGAGTCTTTTTCCTTTCTCACTAAGGGATAAGGCTAAAATATGATTATACTCATTAGCACCTGACTCTATTAAAAATTGGGAGGAGTTAACTCAGAAATTCCTAACTAAGTTATTTTCACCTTCGAAGACTACTAAACTTAGAAAAGATAATATCTCATTTTATCAGTATGAAGGGCAATCAATATACGAAGCCTGGGAAAGATTTAAGGAACTCCTAAGAAAGTGTCCACATCATGTTCTGCCTGATTGGTTAATCATTCAAACTTTTTAAAACTTTTTAAATCATTCAAACTTTTTATAATGGGTTAGTAGAATCCCTTAAGTTTATAATTGATGCCCTTAGGTTTATCACATTAAAAACCTCATTAGTATAATTAGTTATTTAAGAGTTATTAAGAAAATTACATATTTATTTCAATTGCCTATTAGTGACTGATAAGCAAATTGAATTTCGTTATTGCGATTAAAGTATTGCTTTTTTAAAATCTTAGCTCGTAGTTTCTAATCTTACTCCCTGTGGGATCGATATGTAGGACTCCATAA
>NW_018220131.1:266884-267192 GCF_001263595.1 Phalaenopsis equestris
AGGATCGATATCTAGGACTCCATTAGAGTCCTATATTACTTGAGCGATATGTATACTTGCGTTGACAAATTTGACTTTAACATTATTGAATATTATATTTATACATCTTTATTAAATCAAACATAAATATATAAAGTCGCAGTCAAGTTTTTGGCACCGTTGCTGGAATTAAAATCTTATAGTTGTGACAAAAATTATAATTAGTGTAACGGACAAATTAGGATTATTAGAAAATTTTTACTTGAATTGCAACTTACTTTCATATTTAGTTATCTGTTTTCTGTGTACTGATTTCAAATTATATGCAT